>NC_067433.1:611440-912160 GCF_009764475.1 Pristis pectinata
TGTAGATAGAGTTCATGGAGGGCAGGACAGTTTTTGTGATGTGCTGAGCTGTGTTCACAGCTCTCTGCAGCTTCTTGCAGTCTTGGGCAGAGCAGTTGTCATATGAAGCAGGAGTTGCAGGAGTATCTCTGGAGTTTCTGATTGGCAGCGAGAGGCGAGGGAGCGGAGAGAGCCGAAGACTAACGAAACGATAATTGTTTTTATTTCCTTAGCGTTCAAGGATAGCGGGGAGTGACTGTGCAGGAGCGTGACGTCACTTGGTAGCATGCGAACAGTTTAAACAGAAGACTGCCATATCCAGTGGGCAGCGTTTGGAGTGGGCAGTGGAGTGAGAGGAAGCAGAGTGGTTGGGCTTTGGCTCAACGGGCTTAGGCGAGAACGGGTAAGAGGCAAGATTTATAGAGCCGGGGGTACGTTACTAGTTTATTTATTGTAGTTGTATTAGACAGTGCCATAGCAGTATGCATCTAGGATTAGTGTTATGTTTCGAGTGCCAGAGGTGGGGACCCTGGGAGACTACCAGCCTCCTCGAGGACTACATCTGTGCAAAGTGCATTGAGATGCTGCTCCTCAAGGAACATGTTGAGAGTCTGGAGCAGCAGCTCGATGACCTTCGGCTGATTAGGGAGAGTGAGGAGGACATAGACAGAAGATATAAAGAATTTGTGGAGAGTACCTCTGTGGCGGTCCCCCTCAAAAATCGGTATCTCATTTTAGATTCTGTTGGAGAGGATGACCATGGCAAACAGGAGTTTGGCACCGTACCTGGTGCCGTGGTCCAGCGGGAAATTGGGGTGGTCATTGGGGATTCTATAGTGAGGGGAACAGATAAGAGATTCTGAGAACCTGACAACAATACCCGGATGGTGTGTTGCCTCGCTGGTGCCAGGGTACGGGATGTCTCGGACCGGGTCCAGAATATTCTGAGGGGAGACGGTGATCAGCCAGAAGTCTTGGTACAAGACATAGATTGACATAGATTGAAAAAGAGAGGAGGTCCTGAAGGAAGATTACAAGGAGCTAGGAAGAAGGTTGAGAAGCAGGATCTCCAGGGTAGTAATCTCAGGATTACTACCTGTGCCACGTGCTAATGACAGTAAGAATAGAAAGATCTGGCAGATGAATGCATGGCTGAGAGACTGGTGCAGGGGGCAGGGCTTCAGATTCTTGGATCATTGGGACCTTTTTTGGGAGAGGTATGACCTATTCACAAAGGATGGGTTACACCTGAACTCCAAGGGATCCAATATCTTGGCAGGAATGTTTAATATAGCTGTTGGGGAGGGTTTAACCTAATTTGGCAGGGGGAAGGAGACCAGGATGTTAGGATAGAGGAAGAGATATATAGGAGCAAGTCCGAGACAGTGTGCAGTGAAGATGGAAAGAAGGACAGGCAGGTGAAAAGACAGGATAATTTGCTGAACAATAGAAATACAGCAAAATCGGCAGCAGATACTGGTCTAAATGTACTATATTTAAATGCACGTAGCATTAAAAATAAGGTGGATGACCTAGTGGCACAGCTACAGATTAAAAAATATGACGTTGTGGCAATCACCGAGTCATGGTTTAAGGAAGGCTGTGAATGGGAACTAAATGTCCAGGGGTACACAGTGTATAGGAAAGATAGGCAGGTAGGCAGAGGGGGTGGTGTGGCCCTGATGGTTAGCAATGATATAAAATCAGTAGAAAGAAGGGACATAGGGTCAGAAGAAGTGGAATCCTTATGGGTGGAGCTAAGAAATGGCAAGGGTAAAAGGACAATAATAGCAGTGACAGATAGGCCCCCTAACAGCAGCTGGGATGTGGACTATAAATTACAGCTAGAAATAGAAAAAGCGTGTCAGAGAGACAACGTCAAGATAATTATGGGGGATTTTAACATGAAGGTGGATTGGGAAAACCAGGAAGGCAGTGGATCTCAGGAGAGCGAGTTTGTGGAAGGTCTACGGAATGGCTTTTTGGAGCAACTTGTTGATGAGCCCACCAAGGATTCGGCTGTTTTGGATTAGGTGCTGTGTAATGATCTGGAGGTGATTAGGGAACTAAAGGTAAAGGAACCATTATGAACTAGCGATCACAGTAAGATTGAGTTCAGTTTCAAATTTGAAGAGGAGAAGCTGATATCAGATGTGTCAATATTTCAGTGGAACAAAGGAAATTACAGTGGCATGAGAGGGGAACTGGCCCAAATTGATTGGAAGAGTAAGCTAGTTGGAGGGACGGCAGAGCAGAAATGGACGGAATTTCCACAAGAAATAAGGAAAATGCAGGATAGATATATTCCAAGAGTAAAGAAGGTTTTAAATGGAAAAATGGCACAAATGTGGATAACGAGAGAAGTGAAGGCTAAAAAAAATAAAAGCAAAAGGGAGGGGATACAAGGAAGCAAGAATTAGTGGGAAAACAGAAGACTGGGAAACTTTTAAAAACTTGCAGAAAGAAACTAAGAAGGTCATTAGGAAAGAAAAGATGAATTATGAAAGGAAGTTGGCAGATAACATTCAAAAAGATACCAAGAGTTTTTTTAAATATATGACGAGTAAAAGAGAGACACGGGTTGATACAGGACCAATTGAAAATGGTGTGGGAGAGATTATAATGGATGGCAGAGGAACTAAATGAGTATTTTGTATCGGTCTTCATTGTGGAGGACATCAGCAATATTCCGGATAGTCAGGGGTCTCAGGGGATAGAAATGAATTCAGTTACGATTACTAGAGAGAAGGTGCTTGGGAAGCTAAATGGACTAAAGGCAGATAAGTCTCCCAGACCGGATGAGGTGCACCCCTGGGTTCTGAAGGAGGTGGCTTCAGAGATTGCGGAGGCATTGGTGATAATTTTCCAGGAATCAATAGACTCCGGCATGGTTCCGGAGGATTGGAAGGTTGCAAATGTAGTTCCTCTGTATAAGAAGGGTGGGAGGCAGCATAAAGGAAATTACAGACCTATTAGTCTGACATTGGTGGTGGGAAAGTTATTGGAACCGATCCTCAAGGATGAGGTTATGGAATACTTAGATGTGCAAGGCAAGATAGGTCCAAGCCAGCATGGTTTCATGAAGGGAAGATCCTGCCTGACCAACCTATTGGAGTTTTTTGAGGAAATCTCAGGTAGGGTGGATAAGGGAGAGGTTGTGGATGTTGTGTATTTAGACTTTCAAAAGGCCTTTGACAAGGTGCCGCACAAGAGGCTGATTAATAAGATGAGAGGTCATGGAGTTACAGGTAGGATATTGGAATGGGTGGAGCATTAGCTGGCGGGCAGAAAGCAAAGGGTGGGAATAAAGGGATCCTGTTCTGGTTGGCTACCAGTTACCAGTGGTGTTCCGCAGGGTTAGTGTTGGGGCCGCTTCTTTTTACTTTGTACATTAATGATCTGGATGACGGAGTAAATGGTTTTGTGGTTAAGTTTGCAGATGACACCAAGATAGGTGGAGTAGAGAGTATTGAAGAAGTAGGAAGGTTGTAGAGAGACTTAAACAGTTTAGGAGAATGGGCAAAGAAATGGCAGATGAGATTCAATGTTGAGAAATATGCAGTTGTACACTTTGGAAAAAGAAATAAACGGCAGATTATTATCTAGATGGGGAGAAAATTCAAAGTACAGAAGTACAAAGGGACTAGGGGGTACTCATGCAGGATACCCTAAAGGCTAACCACCAGGTCGGATCGGCAGTAAGGAGAGCGAGTGCTATGTTGACATTCATTTTGAGTAGTATAGTGTATAAAAGTAAGGAAGTGTTGATGAGGCTCTATGGAGCACTGGTGAGACATCATTTGGAATACTGTGCGCAGTTTTGGGCCCCTTATCTTAGGAAGGATGTACTGATGTTGGAGAGGGTTCAGAAAAGATTTACAAGGATGATTCCCGGAATGAAAGGGCTTACTTATGATGAGCGATTGTTGGCTCTTGGACTGTATTCATTGGAGTACAGAAGAATGAGTGGGGACTTCATAGAAACATTTAGAATTTTGAAAGGACTGGACAGAGTCGATGTGGTTAAGCTGTTTCCCCTGGTGGGTGAGTCCAGAACTAGAGGGCACAATCTTAGAATTAGAGGATACCGGCTTAAAACAGAAATGAGGAGAAATTTCTTTAGCCAGAGGGTGGTGAAATTATGGAATTCTTTGCCACATACAGCTGTGGAGGCCCAATCATTGGGGTGTTTAAGGAGGAGATTGATAGGTATCTAATTAGTCAAGGTATCAAGGGATATGGGGATAAGGCCAGAAATTGAGGCTAGATAGGAATAGTATTAGTTTAGCTCATGGAGCAGACTCGATGGGCCGAATGGCCTACTTTTGCTCCTTTGTCTTGTGATCTTGTGAAGCCATGATGCATCTGGATAGGATGCTTTCTATGGTGCATCTATAAAAATTGGTGAAGGACAAAGGGGACATGCTGAATTTTCTTAAACTTCTGAAGAAGTAGAGGTGCTGGTGTGCCTTCTTTGCCGTGGTATCTATGTGGTTGTCCCAGGGCCAGCTATTGGTAATGGTTACACCTGAGAACATGATGCTCTCGACCATCTCCACCTCAGCACCATTGATGCAAACAGGGATGTGTGCTCTGCCCTGCTTCCTGAAGTCAATGACCAGCTCTTTTGTTTTGCTGACATTGAGGGAAAGGTTATTGTCATGATACCATGTCCCTGAGCTCTCTATCTCCTTCCTGTACTTTGACATCATTATTTGAGATGCAATCCACTACGGTGGCATCACCTGCAAACTTGTAGCTGGCGTTAGAGCAGAATCTGGCCACACAGTCATAGAAGGAGTGTCAAGGGTGTAAATTAGGGGACTAAGGATGCAGTCCTGTGGGACACCAGTGTTGAGGATAATCATCGTGGAGGTGTTGCTGTATTAAGTCCAGAAGGCTGCAATGTGTCTTGGCAGGAGATGAAATGTTGTTTGCTCAAGCTTGCGTTGGGCCTCAGTGTGATGGCACAGTACCAATAGGGTGGAGTGGGGGCGTTGTGGAGAATTAAAGTGGCAGCAATGGGAAACTCAGGGTTGCCCCTGTGGACTGATCGCAGGTTCTCCTCGAGGCATCACTCAATCTGTGTCTGGTTTCTCCTGTGAGGAGGAAACCACACTGTGAACACCAAAGGCAGTACACTGGATCAGAAGAAGTGCAAGTGCATCGCTGCCTCACCTGGAGAGACTGTTTGTGTCCCTGGATGGTGGGAAGGGAGGAGGTGAAAGGACAGGAACTGCATTGCCTGTGGTTGCTTTGGAAAGTGAGGTGGTTGGTGGGAACAGAAGAGCAGACTAAGGAGTTGCAAAGGGAATTATCACTGTGAACTGCTGAAGAGGGAAGAGATGGGAAGATGTTGTAAAGTCCCATCTGATTCACTAATATCTGCACCACCTCTGGACAATATGTGACTTCAGCCACAAAACAATGTTAATTGCTCTCCTTAAAAGGCCATGCAAACCTGCAGTTCAGGGACAATGAGGGAATGAGCAGCAGTGCTGTTGTGGATGTGAGATGTGCCTTGTCTGATGTGGTTAATCCCTGTGATGCTACGAAGCAGTCACTGTCCAATGGGGATTAGCCACCTCATGGAACCATAGTATCAAATCTTGTCCCAACTCAAGGTTCAGCAACTGAAATATTATAACATTTTTTGGAAGAGGGTTTGCCTTCCATAACTGTTGATATTTGGAAGAGTTGCTTGCAAAAGCATAAAATTGGGAAATAAAATTGCAAAAATATTGCTATTGTTGAAATGTAAAGATGAAGCAGAAACCCAGGGCTGCTGCTGGGAAGCATAAAGGAAGAGAAAAGATCAGATTTGTTCTCATTCAGGATAATGGAAACCCACAAGTTTTAGTGTAGGCGATTATTCAGGCGGAGCCTATTTAATGATGAATCTGGAAAAGGAATAAAGGTTAAAAATCCAAGGAAATAGAGGTTTCATTCTCCAATCTGATGCACATTTAAACCTTTGAAGTGAAATTTTTCCTCTTTAACAACCACATTAACTTGTATTTATATAGCGCATAAAACATAGCAAAGATTTCCCCAGTCACTCTATAGGAATGTTGTCAAACAAAAATTGATACCAAATCACAGAAGGAGATAGGGCAAGTGACAAAAGCCTGGTCAAAGGCATGATCTTGTAGGTGGAGAGATAACTGGAGGTGGGAGAGGTTTACAGAGGGAATTCCAGATCTCAGAGCCTAGGCAGGTGAAGCCAAAGGTGGAATGATTACATTCAGGGAGAGGCTGGAAAAGTGCTGACACCTTGCAGGTTATTCAACTGGAGAAGATTACAGAGGCGGTGGGGGGCGTGGTGGCAGGGGGAGTGCTGAGACTGCATTCACACAGACTGCATCCAGAAACGGTGATACAAGGCAATGCTCGACAGAAATGTAGTTACGTCCAGGCATCATCTCAACTCAGTGCTACAGATTGAAAACTGTCAATAGACACAGAGGCAGATGGGTGATTTCCACAAGTGGAGAGGCTCCTGTGGCTGCACCCTGCAGTAGACTCAGAACTGCATTAAACAGTGTCAGTTGTTTCTAGGTCAGCCAGGTACCTGCATGTGGTTCTAATATCCTGCTTTTATGTTTCTGTTCTATTTTCTGACCACACTCAATAGTTCAATGCTTCATGTTGACTTGACCATTAATCAGAACCAGAGCGTTCTTTCCTGGATGGGTTGTCAAATTCATTCTGTTTCACTCTGGCCATATAAATACAAATTATCTTCACCTGTTATATGACCCATACTTATCCCTCAGTTATCCCTCAAGAGCACCATCAGCAGTTTACTCAACCATGCACTTTATAAACATCACTAAATAGTCTGTATTGGTGATCCATGTTCGTGTGTGTGTGTGTGTGTGTGTGTGTCTGTGTGTGTGTGTGTGTGTGTGTGTGTGTGTGTGTGTGTGTGTGTGTGTGTGTGTGTGTGTGTGTGTGTGTGGGGGGGGGTGGGTGCGGGGAGGGGGAGGGAAGGGGGTCCAATAGAAAGGAAAAATCATTACATGAATGCCGCGTCTGCCAAAAACAATATGAGCTTCAAAACTTCAGTGGCATCATCTATAGCTGAATGCCCTAACGTGTTTGTGTTATTTGTGCGGGGGGGGGGGGGGGGGGGGAAGAGAAGGCAGAACCACATGTGCCTTGTACTTGGGTAAAGTACAGGAATTAAAGTTCCTCTGGTTCAAAATGGTCTATGAATGCTAGGCCCCGGGAGAGAGAATTCCAATGATTCTGTCAATGCTCATGCAGAACCCTCAGAATAAACTGAAATAAAGATGAGCAATTTTATTTGGATTTAAAATCCGCTTCTTTAAAAGGCTGAAGTGGATTTACATGCACATTTAAGAAGACGAGGGCAGTCAGAGTGGAATTGCCTTCAGTTACAACTGGTAGGAAGCTTGGGAAACTCCCATGAGCTAAATTCCTGAGATGTCCATCAGCAGCTCCTACACTCAGACATCACGTGGAGCATGGTGGAAGTGCACTAACTTGCTGCAGTCTCCCAGCAGTTAGACTGGGGAGTAGTTTGCCCACTGACCTCGCTTCTGGTTAGATCAGGAGCATGTTCAACCACTCTGCTCACTTCAATGGAGAGGGAGGACTGCAGTGGAGAGAGATAGATTTCAAGTAATTTACCTTTTTATAAGTTTCTAGATGTCAATGTAAGAAGTATTTACCAACATTCAAGCTGTTTGACAGCCAGATAAGTCTCTGGGCATGAATTAATTGGTTATTAAAGCTCTCCAGTGGAATTTAACAACCTCCTTGGCAACCAGTTATGAGTCAGTTTTTGCAGACCAAGTTGCTGGTAGGAGATGGCATACCCAGTGAGAAGCAGTCTCAGGCAGCTCGCAGCTTCCAGGAGAATCTGGGCTAATAAATCCAAAAACAGAAAGTATCAATGGGACTGCTGCGATTTGGTAAAATCTCAGCTGGTTCCCCAATATCCTCAGGAAGGGATCCTCCTGTCCTAACCTCAACTGTCCCACAAACAATTCCATTCACAATCTGTCCCTGCAATGGCTGGACATATGATGCAGCTGCAGCCTTCAGAGATAGAGCCCCATGGGCTCTTTTTACTTTTTGTAAAATTATGGCTTAAGTGTCTGTTGATGTGTTTACTCAGCGACTGAGCATCTGGGGCAGAGAATTCCAAAGGTTCACAATCCTGTGAGTGTAGAAATTCTCCTCAACTCAGTCCAAGACTAGAGGGCCTGAGTTACAGGGAAAGGTTGGCCTGGCTAGGAGCATAGGAGAATGAGGGGTGACCTTATAGAAGTGTTTAAAATTATGGGAGGCATAGGTGGACGTTTACAATATTTTCCCCAGGGTAGGGAAATCCAAAACTAGGGAGGCATAGGTTTAGGGTGAGGGGGGAAAGACTTAAAAGGGACCTGAGGGGCAACTTTTTCACGCAGAGGGTGGTGAGTGTATGGAACGAGCTGCCAGAGGAAGTGGTTGAGGCAGGTACAATAGTGTCATTTAAGAAGCACTTGGATAGGTACATGGAGGGACGGGCTTAGAGGGATATGGGTCGAATGCAGGAAATTGGGACTAGTTGGGGTGAGCACCGTGGTCAGCATGGACTGGTTGGGCTGAAGGGCCTGTATCTGTGCTGTATTCCTCTATGACTCTAAATAACTGACCTCTTCTCCTGAGAATATGCTCTTGGTTCCAAGCTCTCTCACTGAAGGAAACAGTCTCTAAGGACCTGCTCTCATGGAGAACAACATACACAAGAATACAATTTAAAAGCTTTAACCAACTTTCGTTCACCTGTGCTAATATCTCCTTTAGTCACTGTCAGATTTTATTTGATTGCATTCCTGTGCAGGGCTTTTGCATGTTTTAGTATGTGCTGTAGAAATCTCAGCTGTTGCTCTGGTGGGCAGGCATCTTAGTTCTGTGAAATACTGAATATGCTTTGCAGAACTTATTACAACACAGGAGACAGTCAGCCTCTAGGATCATACTGGCTCGCAACAAAGGGATCCCATCAGTCCCACTGCCTTTCTCACTGGCATGCCCATCAACTGCCTTTTAACTCTTTTACCACTTACATACACCAAGGGGTAATTTACATTAGCCAAAGTAGAAATTAACCCTCAAGATTACCTTTGAGATGTGGGGAGATACCAGAGCACTCAGCTGTTGACCTTTTCACTTCTTAGGGTATCAATTAATGTGTCGAACAAAATACTCTAAACCAACAACTTAATCTTCATTAACACTTGAGTTATGTAAACGTGCTTGCATACTACTGACTTCTACTGTTCCAGCTGACCTTGTATTGAATCACAAGGCTCACAGCTTTGACTTATATATGACCCGTATGAGACAAAACTGGTCACATTCTCTCCAACAGGTAGTCTTCTCTGGGTTCTGAACTCAGGCCCTCCTGCGATGGTTGTTCCCAGGTTGTCACTGTTGATGTCTCAGGCAGCCCTCCTTTTATATGATTTTCCTTCCAATCTTCTTGACAGTTTCTTTGTTCTTGCCCCAGTCCAGGAGTTACACCATTCTGAAGTCCAATTACTCAAGCTGTCATCCATTCAAGGACTGAACAAGACACATCTGTTTCCTTTCCCCTTCCTTACCCTAGACCTGGGCCCTACCAATGTGATTATTGACTACAATTCACATGCAGGGTGGAGCAAACAAGAGCACATATTTTCTTATCAGCCGGAGAGTTCTTTAATTGTAAGGGGTGCCTCTGCTTCACAATTCATCAAAAGTGTCCCATCCACAGAGTGAGAGTTCCCATTTATTTATTCTGTTCTCTGGATGGTTCTTGTGGGATAATTTACAGGGCTTTCAGCACAACTCTATTTCCTCACATTGAACCTGACCAACTGTTGATCTCATGACTTTCCTTCACTGTGATCTTTGCTCTGTAGTTTCCTGCGTCTCTTTCTAGTCAGTGTCCTCCCAGAACCCGATGGGATACTTGATATCTTTCTCCTGTTGCACAGCAGAAGCCCACACAGTCCTGGGGAGAATGTGCAGACAGGAGGCAGGCAGCACCTGAGGTCAAACTTAGCTCTCTGGAGCTGTGAGGCAACAGCATTAACTGCTGAGCCACTGTGCTTGTCAGGCAGCACCTTTGGAGAAAAAAACAGAGTTATTACGTTAGATCATTGACGATTCAACAGAACTTCCTCCAAATAAAAGGTGCAGCTACAGAAGCCACTAAGGATTATGTCTGTCCCTTGGTGGGGTGTACAGAAGAGATATTGTTTGATCAGTAAAGTTGGAACATCATCAAACTGAAAAGTTAACTCTACTTTTTCTCCAAAGCTGCTACCCAACCTTTTGGATATTTCCAGCATATTTTGGTTTAGTTCAGATTTCTACATCTGCAGAACTTTGTGTTTGGTTTACTGCGTAACTTCCCCAGTCCCTATCTCCATAGAGTGATCTGTAACATGGGTGTAGAGAATTCAAGAGAGAAAAAAAAACACTGTAACAGCTCAGAAATGCAGAAAGATCCATAACAGAAATATTAGGAAGAGAAATAGCCTCCAAAATCAAATTTAATTTAGTTTGGCCTTAAACTAGGTTCCAGTTGGTGGAATCATGAAAGAAAAAAAAGATGACTTGATTTTACACATCAACTTAAATACATTCCAGAGTGCTTCAGAGACAGTGGAAACCTCTGAAAGTTGTAATGCTGATTTGTGGCGGCAATTTCCACGCAGCCAGCCCCGACAAAAGGAAATTTAATAAGCATTAGGAAATCTGTAATGGCTCAATGGACCTCACAGTGGAGCAGCTGGTACAGCTGCTTCCTCACAACGCTGGAGTCCCGGGTTCAATCCTGATCTTGGGTTCTGTCTGTGTGGAGTTTCCCACATCCCAAAGACTTGCAGGTTGGTAGGTTAATTGGCCACGGTGTGTTGGGGGGGGGGGGGGGTGGCGGAATCTGGGGGTTGTTGTTGGGAATGTAGGAAGAATAAGAGAGGAATAAATATAGATTATTGTAAGTGGGTGATCGATGGACTGTGCAGACTCGGTGGGCTGAAGGGCCTGTGTCCATGTTGTATCTCTCGGTGACGCTACAATCTGTTCAGTGCTGGTGGCTGATTGCTAAATATTGGCGAAGACATTGGAGAAAACTTCCTCTGTTCTCTTCCAGTAGTGACGTGGGATTGTTGATGTGCCAAGACTGACTTGGTTTTATCTAACAGGTGGCCCTGTGACCATGCAGCACTCCTTTAAAGCTGTAGTGGAAGTCTCAGTGCAGGTCACTGGATTGGCTCCCTTGTACTACACCATTCTGTAATTCTCCCAAAACAGCCAGCCAATTTTAACCTCAATTTCCATTAAGAGATCGGGTTTTAAATTGTGCGGACCTAAATAAAGGTCCACACTTGCCCCCTCAGTAAAGTCGGAAAGGATGTTGTGCACCAGTTGCTTTCTCTTGATACTCAGTGGTCTTGTTGTTGCTAAGTGCCCTTGACAATAGTTGAAAGAGAGGAAATCAGAAACCAGCACCTGCTCCCAATTTCTTACATTAAGTCACAGTCTGCTCCCTCATGGACTATACCCAACCTAGCTAATTTCCTGTGGAAAACTGTTGCTAGAATTCCTCCTTTTCTCAAACCAGGTGAAATAACCTATCAAGTCGGTTCTTTCCTTCTTTATATGATTGTTGAACTATTCTGGAATCAAATATCTCACTGAACCTTTGCACGCATCTATCTTTTGTCCAGTAAAATTGGTAAATGTCCCATTTGATGAACTGTACTTTGATGTCCAAACATAGTGTAACAACATGATCAGTTCCTGAAGATCTACAGTGTTTGGGGAATTTATCTTTCTTTGCTTTAGTTGCGTACTTTGTCATGTGCACTGTGGACTCCAGCTTTGCTGCTCTCCCTGGCCTCGGGAATGCAGTTGATGCTTAGGATGTCTCCAGTAACCTGATGGGAATTCTCCCGGGAGGAGCACATGAAAAACTGAAAAACTGAACAATGTTTCTGGATTTTGCAGAAACCAACCTTGCAAGCCAGTTTTCTTTTTGCTTTTAATGTTACAGTTTAGCACATTGCCATATGGTGGGTATGTTGGTTAAATTACTAGAAACATGAGTCCAATCCCACTGGAGAGTTGAAATTCAGTGATCCACAAGCAGAGGAGATAGTCTCAGGATACTGGTTGGGTACTTTACAGGAAGATGACGGGGAATCTCTTCCCTCAGTGTGTTATTAATCTTTGGAATTCTCAACCCTGGAGGACTGCAGATGTGTTGTCATTGAGTATGTTCAAGGCTGGGAACAATAGATTGTTGGAAGTTATGGAATCTAGGCTAATGGGAATGTCAAAGATTGGATAAGCTATGATCTTATTGAATGGCAGAACAGATTGAGGGTTGGATGGCCTCCTGTTTGTACTTTATATGTTCTTCTTTCCTTCCCCATTACTCCACCTCCATCCACCCCATTTCAGAGAAGAATTTAAGTGCTTTTCTGCAAATATGTGCATATTTTCGCCATATGTTGCAACACATAAATATCAAAAGTTATAACTCACAATCAAGAAGAAGAAACAGCATTCCCATTGCGAGGCACTCATGACACCAATAAATCTCCTCAGGGCTGTCTGGCCTGAACTCAAGTTCCTTGTAAGTCACTGATATTCAACTACTTATTGGCTGCAATCTATAAACAATACAAAACATGGAAGAGAGGTATTGTGAGCACCATGAGCCACAAATGGTCTCTAGATCACTTTCCCATTTGCCATAGTGATCACAGCAATGCTGGAAAGTATGAGCCAACTCTGCTTTAATGAATTCTGGGCAATATTATCACATGACCTTCCCATTTCCAACCAACCTGCCTGCAAACCATCTGACCTGTTGATAACCTTGACATCATAAATCCAACAGGTTCTTCTTTGCCCTGAGTGGATGATACTTGACAGTCAAAACATGCATTGTCTCCCCTCCAAATACACAAAGATTTTTTTGTAAATACTAAACATATTTTTTAATTGCTGCTACTTAACAACAATAAGGCATTACCTGGTCAATAAATGTTTAAGTGTCAGTACATATCACTTCTAGTATTTTTAGTATTTTGGTGAAGGCTTGCAGTTTCTTTACTATCATAAGGATCGACCCTGAAATAAGGCAGGCCAGATCTGGAGGGATTCCTGGTGGAATATACCAGCTGAATTACTGTAGTAACAACAATTTGCAATTGTACAGTGCACTTAACAGAACAAAACATCTCAAGGTGCCTCCCGGCAGTGGCACCAAGCAAAAAATTTATACTGAGCCATAAAAGGGAGTGTTAGTGCAGCCAACTAAAAGTCTGGATTGAAGTGTCTTAAAGACAGAGACAGAGATAGGGAGATGGAAAATTTTCGGGAGGGATTCCTAGATTTTAGGGCCTAGGTAGGCACAGTCACCATTGGTGGATCAATTAAACTTTAGGACGCTCAAGAAGCCAGAAATAGAGGAGACAGATATCTTGGAAATTTGAAAGCAATTACAGGTATAATGGGAAGTGGTAGGATCCAGGAGGGATGAGACATTTGAAACTGAGGAACTGCTTCTCCCTGAGCTGCAATAGGGGGTAGGAGCAAACCTTGTTATGTCCACTTGCAATTGTGTTCACCTAACACAGCTCACTTTAAAGGGTTCAGTAATACATACCCTCTTTCACTCACAGAGTGTTTTGTGCACCATCTTTTGTTGGTGCATTTTATAAGGGATGATGCTGGTGTATGAATGTCACTGACAGCCACATATGTCTTTCACAACCCCTGGAACATTTTATCACCAGTGAAGTAGTTATTGAGGGGCGATGGCTGTTGAGGCAACACTTTCCACACATAGCAAGCTTCTGCAAACAGTTGTGTGATAAATGACTTTTTTGATGATGTTGGTTGAGAAGTAAATTTTGGTCAGGATAGTATTTATGTTCTGCTCTTCTTCAACCACCACCACAGGACCCTTTGCATCAGTTGAGAAAGATGACTCAGTCAGGATGTAATGTCTCATCCAAATGACAGAACTTCTGACAGTGCAGTGCCCCCTTGGTGTGGCATTCTCTGGAACGCACTTGCTGAAGTGATGTCTACATCTTTGATCTCCAACCTGTTGGTTCAGTGAAGAGGGGAATGGGGGTGAGAGTGATGTATTCCACAGATCAAAGTTTGGTTATTGAACATTGATGTTTACTTGCTGCAGTGACTAGAGCAACAACAGAAGCTAAAGCTCCAGAGACACTCAGAATAAATACGAATCTTCTTCAGCTCATGGCCAGATCTAATGTGACTGAACACCACACTGCCAGAACAAAGTAAGACACCGGGGAAAAGGTCCTGCAGCCAACTTTAAGTCATAACTTTTAATAAATTGAACATTGTTTAAAGTCTAAACTTTTGCCTGATGCATAAATATTTATATAAAAATGCAATTTATTCTTCAAATAGCTTCATAACCCAAGGGACTTACTGGTGTCATTGAGGTCAATCTCTCTCCTGGAAAAATGGTGCATTCCATTGCTCCAAATTGTACTTCTTCAATTGATAATAAATCACAAATTCAACAACACCCTGCAGTTAATTAATTTCCCGCTCTCGTGCTCTACTTTTAGGGGGGGAAGCCTTCTTGTCGTGAGGTAGAATTTTAATATGTCATTATATTATCAACATTAAATCCTCCTTTCGAATGGAGAGACAATCGTGTGCATTTGATTTTAGTAATTTTAACAAGTGATGTTTTGAAATGAAAATCATTTAGAAGCTAATGATAAAATATTGGAAAAACTTAAAAATTACTTTCAGAGATGGTCAGAAGATTAATTGTGCATCAAATTAAAAGATAAAACAGCTTCCACTGCAAAAAAAGATGGAAGAATACATCTGTAATCAATTGAATCACATTTATGTGCAGTAGTGTGACTTAAATTAATCTGGTAATAAAGTATTGAGTTTTGCTTGCAGTTGTCAAACCAGGCAACTCTTTCCCATTGCACAGCATTTTCAAGACTGATTTTGTATGAAGAAGTACTGTTTTTTATTTCAAGAGTCATTAGTGGAGTGTGTAGGGAACAGCTCATTTCCTCATGGCCAAGATGCTCTGTTTTCATAATGATGTAAAACTGAAATCCATCTGCGACTGCTCATGAACTAATAGTATTCTCTAACCTAATAACAACACACAGCAATGAGATGGATTTATTAAAAGATACAGAAGATGATGAAGAATAAAAGTATTTGAAGAGGCAGGAAAGTAAGCAGATTCTTGCATTGCTATAGCATTTTCCCCAATCTCCATTTGTTCCATGGCACATGACACACCATGAATTGAAGCTACAGTTGTAATGCAGGAAATACTACAAGCCAGGAGCACTCCGAAACATGCAGAATCTTTAGGGGACATAACAGGGTGGATGTCAAGATGTTTCTTCTAGTTAGAGAATCTTAAATGAGGGGACATAGTTATAAGACTAGGGGGCAGTCTTTTACAACTGAGCTGTCTGGGAATTTCTTGTCACAGAGTGCCGAATTTCTAGAATTCTCTGCCATGGAGGGTTGTGGAGGCTGGATCACTGAGGCTATTTAAAGAGGAAGTAGATCAGGGAACTGAGGGCTGTGGGGAACTGACACAGAAGAGGAGATGAGGCCCAGGACAGAAAAGCCATGATTATATTGAATGGCGGGTTAGATTTGAGAGGCTGAGTGCCTGAAAGGTACTTTTGTGGAACGTCTCATATTTAGAACAAACAAAATGGAGATGGAGGAACTGTGAGAATAGAATGAAGATAGAGTCATAGAGTCATAGAGTGCCACAGCACAGAAACAGGCCCTTCGGTCTACCTAGTTCATGCTGACCTGATCTTCTGCCTAGTCCCATCGACCTGCACGCAGACCATATCCCTCTAAACTCCTCCCATCCATGTACCTATCCAAACTTAAATGTTACAATTGAACCCACATCCACCACTTCTGCTGGCAGCTCGTTCCACACTCGCACCACCCTCTGAGTGAAGAAGTTACCCCTCAGATACCCCTTAAATATTTCACCTTTCACCCTGAACTTATGTTCTCTAGTTCCAATCTCACCCAACCTGAGAGGAAAAAGCCTGCATGTATTCACCCTATCTACACCCCTCATAATTTTGTATACCTCTCTAAGATCTCCCCTCATTCTCCTGCGCTCCAGGGTAAAAAGTCCTAACCTATTCAATCTATCCCTGAAACTCAAGTCCTGACCACATCCTTTGAAAAATTTTCTCTGCACTCTTTCAAGCTTATTGATATCCTTCCTGTAGGTAGGTGACCAGAACTGCACACAATACTCTAAATTCCACTTCACCAATGTCTTGTACAACTTCAACATAACATCTCAACTCCTGTACTCAGTGCCCTGATTTATGAAGGCCAATGTGCCAAAAGCTCTCTTTATGACCCTATCTACCTGTGATGCCTCTTTCAAGGAACTATGGATCTGTATTCTCAGGTCTCTTTGTTCTACCACACACTTCAGAGCCCTACCATTCGCTGTGTGTCTTACCCTGGTTTGTCCTCCCAAAGTATATCACCTCACACTTGTCTGCATTAAATTCCATCTGCAATTTTTCAGCCCATTTTCCTAGCTGGTCAAGGTCACGCCGCAGGCTTTGATAGCCTTCCTCGCTGTCCACTACACCACCAATCTTGGCGTCATCCATCTGCAAATTTACTGATCCAGTTTACCACATTTTCATCTAAATCATTAATATAGATGATAAACAACAATGGCCCCAGCACCGATCCCTGTGGCACACCACTAGTCACAGGCCTCCAGTCAGAGAGACAACCATCTACTACCACTCTCTGGCTTTTCCCATGAAACCAAAGTTGAATCCAATTGGCTACTTCATCCTGAATGCCAAGTGACTTAACCTTCTGGAGCAGCCTTCCATGCAGGACTTTATCAAAGGCCTTGTTAAAGTCCATATAGACAACGTCCACTGCCTTTCCCTCATCGACCTTCTTGTAACATAGAGCATCGAACAGTACAGAACCGAACAAGCCCTGCGGCTCACAATGTTGTGCCGACATAGCTACGTAATCCCTTCTACCCACAGAATGCTCATATCCCTCTATTTTCCTCTCATTCATGTGACCATCCAAGCGCCTCTTAAAAGCCCCCTCAAAGAACTCTAAAAGATGGTTAGACGTGACCTACCATGCACACAGCCATGTTGACCATCCCTAATCAGGCACTATCTATCCAAATACTTATATATCCTGTCCCTCAGAATACCTTCCAATAATTTACCCACGACTGACGTCAGGCTCACCGGCCTATAATTTCCAGGCTTATTCTTCAAGCCTTTCTTGAACAACAGAACAACATTAGTGATCCTCCAGTCCTCTGACACCTCACCTGTGGCTAAGGACATTTTAAATATCTCTGCCAGGGCCCCTGCAATTTCTGCACTAGCCTCCCACAAGGTCTGAGGGGACACCGTGTGTGGCCCTGGGATTTATCCACTTTCATTCGGCTCAAGACAGCCAGCACCTCTCTTCCGTAATCCGGATATGGTCCATGACCTCACTACTCTTTTGCCTCAGTTCTATAGTCTTTGTGTCTGTCTCCAGAGTAAATACAGATGCAAAAAATTCATTTAAGATCTCCCCCATCTTTTTCAGCTCCATGCATAGATGACCATGCTGATCTTCAAGAGGACAAATTATGTCCCTTGCTATCCTTTTGCTCTTAATATAGCAATAGAAACCCTTGGTATTCTCTTTCACCCTGTCAGCCAGAGCAACCTCATGTCCTCTTTTTGCCCTCCTGACTCCTCTCTTAAGTGTTCTGTTGCATTTCTTATACTCCTCACGGGCCTCATTTGATCCTAACTGTCTATACCTCATATACGCCTCCTTCTTTTTCTTTACTAGGGCCTCGATATCTCTTGATAACCAAGGTTCCTTAAACCTGTTAGCCTTGTATACAGATTCTGTACTCTCAATATTTCACTTTTGAAAGCCTCCCACTCACCAACCATCTCTTTGCCGGAAAACAGCCTATCCCAATACACGCCTGCCAGATCCCTTCTGATGTCAACAAAATTGCCGTTACTCCAATTTAGAATTTCAACCCGAGGACCAGTCCTATCGTTTTCCATAATTATCTTGAAACTAATGGAATTATGATCACTAGATCCAAAGGATTCCCCAACACACACTTCTGTCACCCACCTTGTCTCGTTCTTTAAGAGGAGATCCAGTATTGCGCTCTCTCTAGCTGGGACCCCACCCCCAGGTCCAGCGTCACCCCCCCATCCCCAGCCCCACCCCCACCCCCAACGCCAGCCCCACCCCCACCCCACCCCCAACTCCATTATTTACGGATTATGTATTAATGTAACTTACTGCTACTGGGTTAAATAAAATTGGTATATTATGGTTTGTCGTCTATTGAAGCAGGATTTGCTGGAATTAAAGATCAGGTAATGTCTCTCATTTGCTTGAGTTCTTAAATTGAAGTGATTTAAATGGCTTTTCATGTTTGTAACACGGTGACAGCCATACTGTTGTAATGCGCCAACTTGCTGGGTCTGTGCCTGTCTGATGTCCTCGTTGAAGGTCTCGATGGGTGTTTATTCAGGTGTATTCAGTCAGCTGTAGGTTCTTGGTTGATTCAGAGTGCTGTTTGCAAAACCAATGACACTTGTCATGAAACTTGCACAAAACCATCTCAAATTTTGTTTCTGAAGAATACACTCTTGTTGATGACAACGGGGACCAGTTCACACAGGAGTTATTTGACTGCAACTCTAGAAGAACCTAAAGCGAGAGCTTAGCTTCAAGGGTAGCGTAGCGGTTAGCGTAACGCTTTACAGCGCCAGTGACCCGGGTTCAATTCCGGTCACTGTCTGTAAGAAGTTTGTACGTTCTCCCCATGACTGTATGAGTTTCCTCCTGGTGCTCCGGTTTCCTTCTACATTCCAAAGACATACAGGTTAGGAAGTTGTGGGCATGCTATGTTGGCACTGGAAATGTGGCAACACTTGCGGGCTGCCCCCAGAACACTATGCAAAAGATGCATTTCACTGTGGGTTTCGATGTACATGTGACTAATAAAGATATCTTATCTTCTTTCAGACCATTTAAGGATGTGGAGTGCCACATTAGAATTTATTTATAGTTATTTTCAGTCATGTGAAGGTTGATGCCAGGACTATGTGAAACTCTAGTTCTTCAACCATAATCAGGTGACAGATTAAGAATCAGGCCCAGGCTCTCAGTTCACCACGGAGAACAAGTGAGAGATGGAAAGGAACTGAAACAGAGCAAGAGGAATAGTTGGAAAACTAAGAAACAGAAGGAGGAAGGGGAACATTTATTGCACTTTTTTTTCTTTTCTTCATTATTCCGGATCAGGGAAGTTCCTACTGAAGCCGACATTTATTGACCATCCTTAATTGACCTTGGATGGAGTGCCCTGCTCAGTCATTTCATAGGGAATTTAAGAATGAACCACATTGGTGGGTCTGACATCACAGACCGAGTATGGATGGCTGATTTCCTTCCCTGCAGGACATTCAGGTAAAACCAGAGCTGGAACTACAGTACATTGACAGTACAGAATGAACACTGCAGCACAGAAGGAACACAAACATCCTCCCACAGAGTAGGTGATGGAGAGTGCAGGTTCGATAATGGGATGGCATCAGAATGAGGATTAATGTTGGCACGGGCCTGTGTGACTACTTACATTGGTTAAAACTACTCCGACAATGAGGAAACTGGAATTACTGACATCTCATGAAATGGGTCGAAGGACAAGGACAAATTGGGACTATCTAGGTAGACAATGTAGTCAGCATGGACTGGTTGGGCTGAAGGGCCTGTATCTGTGCTGTATTGATCTATGACTCTATGACTCTAAGGTTAGATGTTCACTTTTTACTAAATGGACAGAGATCAGTAATGGTCATTTGGATAAGAGGTTGGATTTTATCCAGGAAACAAGTTTAGTCAGGTCCAGTCCAGCTTTCTGTTCATGTACCTGAAACTAGAGATCGGATTTAATAATGATGCCAATCTGCATGAGGCAGGGTGGGACTGTTCTCTTTGTCACTCTGCAGAATGAGTCACTGTGGGTTCATTCCCGAAACCTCCCTCCTCCCCGTCACCATACAGAGATCAAGCAACAACTGCTGGCCCTCCAGTGCATGTCTGCAGATCAATGAAAAATTAAGAAAGAGATCGGGAAGACGTATGTGAAATCAGTTGGGCGAACCAAAGGAAAGTGAACATGGAGTTCATGCTAGAACTGTATGAAATACGACTTAGGCCACAGCTGGAGTGCTGTGTACGGTTCCAATCACCACATCACAGGAGGGATTTGACAGAGTTCAGAGAGGTTGGAAGAGTGCTGTAGAATGTTAATCATTGTAGAATCATGGAATGAACACAGCACGTAAGTAGGATATTCAGCCCTTTAGTCCACACTAAGTTCATCAGGTCCCTCTCTCCTACCCTGTCCACAAAGCTAACATTATTTTTTTGGCAGTACATTCCCAGTGCTAACCACTTACTGCACAAAGATATTTTCTCATGTTGTCTTGGACCTTTGCCAATTATCTTAGATCTATGGTTGCCAACACCTCTGCCAATGGGACAGTTTCTCTCTTTCTATTCTGTCCAGACCGGTCATTAGTTTGAATATTTCTGTCAGAATTCCCCTCAACATTCTCAGCTCCAAGGGAACAATTCAGCTTCAGCTTTCACCACAACAAAGTGGAACCATTCTAGTGCATCTTTACTCATCCCTCTCGAAGGTCTTCATCTTTAAGAGCACAGTGAATATCACTGGACCCAACAGCCCAGTTTTGGGCAAGCTAGTATTTTATAGTTTCATCATAACTCTCCTGGCCTTGAGATGGCCTGGATGACCTCTTTCTATTAGCCATGTGGCTAAAAGTGAAGGGGCATGGATCAAGAAAATCGGTAGAAGAAGTAGCTGGTGTACGAGGAGAAAATGTTTCCACCCAGAGGGCAGAAATTCACAACACGTAATACATAACTGGATGAATACATTGTAATCTCGAGGGCAATGGCTGGTACTTCTAGGCTAGATAGTTTTTTCTCCATTAACACAGACACAATGGGCTGAATGGCCTCCTTTCTGTACTGTACTTTTCTATGACTGAATGTTGTTGCCGGGACTGGAGGGCTTGAGTTATAAGGAGAGGCTGGATAGAGGGTGGTGGGAAAATGGAATGAGCTGCTGGAGGAAGTAGTAGAGGCGGGTACAATTACAACACTTAAATTACATTTGGACAGGTACATGGATGGGAAAGGTTGAGAAGAATATGGGACAAACATGGGCAAATGGGACTCGCTCAGGTAGACAACTTGGTCAGCATGGGCCGAAGGGCCTGTTTCTGTGCTGTTATTGACTCTATGACTCCATGACTGACTGGACATGTTTAGACTTTCCCTTGGCACCTTCCAAAGGGCACTTGACAAGGTGCCGTATAATTCACATATCATCACAATTAAAGCTATGAAATAAAAGGGGCTGAAGCAGCATGGGTGGTAACAGGAAACCACATCTGTAGTTGAATCATTAAACATAAACAGGATTAGAATGGACGAGTACTCCATGTTTGGCAGGGGCGTGGTGTGCTTGTTTCTGTGCTGTCTGAATCTGTAATTCTATTGATGAAAATTCTTGTGAAAGTTTGTTTTTTGGACCAGAGGGAGTTCTCTGGCATCTGCTACAAAGACCACTGCTTTCCATATTTATATTCTTGATGTGGGTATACAGGGCACCATTTCTGAATTTTCAGATGGTACAGTACTTGGAGATGCAGTGAACTGTGTGGACCAGGGAGTTCTGGAGGTGCTGGTGAAGTAGGCAGATCAGCTGCAGATGTCATTTGATGCTGATTCCCGTCAAGTGTTATGTTTTGGTCGGAAGGCTGTGAAGAGGAAACCAGAGGTTCAATTTCTAAAGAGGCACAAGGACAAGGAGACCTTGGGTGTATGTGCAAAACTTCTTGACAGTGGCAAGGCAGACAGAGAAAGTAAGTAGAAATCATATGGGAACCTGGCCTTCATTGAAGCATAGAGCACAGAGCAAGGAAACCAGATGAAAACTGGTTCAGCCTCAATTTGAGTACTGTGTCCAGTTGTGGTTCCTCACACTTCAGGAAAGATGTAAATTGTTTAGAGTGTGTTACCAAAATGATTCCAGGGATAAGGGATTTAATTTCTGTGGATACACAGGGAAATCTGGGGTTGTTTCTCTTGGAAAAGAGGAGGTTGTGAGACCCACAGCAGATAGAGAGAAACTTTCCCCATTGATGGGGGTGTCAAAGTCTTGGGACATGGAATGAAGGTGATTGGCAAAAGAATCAAAACTGACATGTGGAAAAACTTTTTTACACAGCAGTTGATGAGAATCTGGAATGTACCTCACAATCTACCATGTTATGACCTTGCACCTTATTGTCTGCCTGCACTGCACTTTCTCTGTAACTGTGGCACTTTGTTCTGCATTCTGTTATTGTTTTCCCTTGTACTAATGTACTATGCGATGAAATGATCTGTACAGATGGAATGCAAAACAAAGCTTTTCACTGTACCCTGGTACATGTGACAGTATTAAACTAATTTACCAATTTACTGCTGAGGTAGTGGTAACTTTCAAAGGGTAGCTGGATAAGAATCTGAAGAAAAGAATTTGCAAAGTTACGCAACGTTGATGGTAAAACAAGACTAACAGGATTGCTCTTCCATAGAGCTGTGTGCACTCAAGGGGTGAATTGGCCTCCTTCCAAACTTTAATTATTCTGTAATTTTGTGAACTCTGTGACTCAAAGATTGTGCACTGACAAGAGCTGGGCAAGATGGTAGGATATGGGCAGGATGGTCAACATGACCGGCCTCCATATGTGACTTACTTCTATTAGACATGTGGTTAAAATCTAAGTGGCATGTATTAATAACTTACGATCCAATGATCAAATCCCTTGATGCATTGATTTCCCAACTCACTGATCAGAAATGCATTTCAGTGCAACCCCAGGCCATTACACTAGCTCAGGAAGAAAAGCTCACTTCAACACCTACAGTCAGACACCTTCCTAATGTTGCTGGATCTAGGATGATTCATAGAGTCAAGGCATAGTGGAGAATGAGCTGATGGCAGTGATCCCCAACTTCTCAGCTCAAGGGATGTTGCAATACCCATGCTCGGAACATAAGTCTACATAGGAGTTACTTTTTTTGCTCTTCAAAGCATAAGTTGACCTTTATATGCATTGATCTTAAGTAAATATTTGCCTATAGTCAAAGCATGAATTCTAAATCCATAAATAGTCAGAATTGTAACATTAGGTTGTGACAGAAGATTCCCACTTCATGATGTACCAGATGCATGATATGTTTGCGTGTGTGCACTGTTACATACAAATATGTGTGCCTGTGATTGGAGAGGTGGGACAGGGTTTCTGTGTGAGTCTCTTCAGTCCCTGAACAAGAGCTACATCTGGAATTTAATTTTAAATCTTCCTAAATGTCAAACATGTTGTTGTATATTTGTTTCATTTTTTCTCTGACAAAGTTTAGCAAATCTAAATATTTTATGAGATTCTATCCATGACTATATAACTTTGTCCACCCCTGTGTTTCTTTCATTTAATTCCTTACCTATTTGCATGTGTTTGTCTAGCCATCCACTCAATGATGAATTTATTTATGCATCTCATTCTGCAGGAAGGTCATTGATCTGAAATAATATCTTTCTTCACAGAAACTGTCTGCCCTGCTGATATTATCCAGAAATCTCTTTTTATTCATTTGTCTCTCTCTTTCTGTTTATTTTCCTTCTTAGTATACATTCAGGCACATGCCAGCAATCATACTCACTATTTTGTGCTGTAACTCCAGGATATTGTATGCTAAGTCGCTCAGCAGATACTGATGTCATCAGGTGACTGTTTTAAACGTTGAGTCTCGAGAACAAGGAGAGGCCATTCATCCTTTTGAGTCAGTGTCACAGAGTTCACAGTTAAGCGGTGACTTAACTCCATAAACAATCCCACACCCTGTCCTTGCTCCATATCCTATAAAGCCTTTGGTTAACAATACCAGATTTAAAATTGACAATTGACCCAACATCATTAGTGGAAGTTCATACCAAACATCAGCTAGCCTCTGAGTTAACCCTAAGCCTAACCCATTTGCTAATGACTCCTTGAAGGCCAGGTTTGAAGCACGCCCTTGAATAGTTTGTCTCCATCAACTCTATTAGTTCACTGATATCTTGAAAACTAGTCAAATCACCCATAACCTCATAAATTCCAAGTCAATACAACCCTGGTTTTGTGAAATCTCTCTTCATAATTTATTCTTTGGAACAAATCAGTTCTGCTGTCCTCCAATATATTCTCCCTCAGGCTAGTGCTCAGAACTACTCACAATGCTCCATGTGTGGTCTAACAAGGCTCTGTTTAGATGTAGTTATATACCCAACCCAATTCTACATTCCGTTGACCTGGCTTAATCAAACTCCTCTGTTGTTTGTCCGTCTGTGTGTGTCCTTCTCTCTGTCAATCTCCTTCTCTCTCCTTCTCTCTTTCTCATCTATACTTGTATGATTGCCTTTAAAGTACTCTAAAGTAAAGCAGACTCTAAATGACCAGACTAGGTCTCCTTTTCCTTGAGAAAAGAAAGCTGAGGGATGACCTGATAGAGATCTTTAAGATGAAGAAAAGTTTTGACGGAGTGAAGACAGAGAGAATGTTTCTATTTATGGGAAAGCACATAACTACAGGATGGCCACAAAGAAATCCGACAGAGAATTCAGAAGGAACCACTTTAACCAAAGAACAGTGAAAACGTGGAACTCACTGTCATAAGTAGTAGGTGAAATAAATAGTACAAATGAATTTGTGCGATGGCTCAACAAACACACAAGGGAGACGGGAATAGAGGGCGATCGTGATAGATTTAGGTGAGAAAAGATGCTAGGAGTCTCGAGAGGAGCATAAACGCTGGGAACTCAGTCAAACAAACACTGCTTGGACCAAGTGGTCGATCTTAGTGCCATATGTCCTGTCATCACTTTGAGGCTTTCTGAGATTGTGAAAGAAATCCCAGAAATTGTTTAAAGAAAAGCATTCCACATAGAGTTGTACAACCTCTGAAGGTCTGAAGCAAAAATCTCACACTTGGAGTGTTCAATTTCTTCTTGTGTCATCCCAGAGCACAATGGGAACAGTGTAGTCGAAATGTTCCCCCTCAGTTGCTTTCTCAGTGTTTGTTCCAGATACTCTAAATCAAACAAAGAACTGACTTTTCTGTTTACATGGTTGAATTGGCTATTATTTATGTTTTTGAGACAAACAATGTAATAATCAAAGGTGACACATTGTATTATAAATTAGTCTGGCAAAGAATTTCTAAGTAGAGAGAATGAATATTTTTGGATAATTCCTAAAGAAATCATATTCACTTCCAATGAGAACATTACTTTTCCCATTCAATTAAATTCAACTAATCCCAAGAAGGGAAAAGGGGAGGGGGAGGGTGGTGGGGGAAGGAAAATGTTGAAGTGATCAAATGGTTTCTTTCCCTACTCCGGAGGAAGGATCTTGCCTCTAATTCAGTGGTGGATGATTCAGATGAGTCTGTGCTCTCAGCCAACATTTCCACTGCAGTGCTGGGGGTGGCTGCACTGTCAATGTGCTGTTTGGGGTGAGGATTGAATTGAGGTCCACCTGTTCTCTCAGGTAGATACAAAAGTACCCAAGACAATTTTCAGAGAAGTGCAGTTCTTCCTGGTTTTCTGGCCCAACTTTAAATCCACAGAGCATGATTCAGAAAAAGTGTTTTGGTCAGTGTATGTTTACAGGAGCTTGGTGTGTGTGAATTGCCTGCTATGTTTCAGTCATGAAAACAACCCTTTGCCATCACCCTCTGTCTCCTATCACCAAGCAAGTTTTGGATCCAATTTGTCAACTTTTCCTGGATTCCAGGGGCTGTAACCTTTTGGACTACTTTCCCTTGTGGGAATGACCTTGCCTTACTGAAGTCCATGTAGACTACATTGACCACATTGCCCTCATCAATACATTTTGTTACCTCTTTGAAAAATTAACTCAAATTGGTCAGACAAGCTCTCCCCCTGACAAAACCATACTACCTTTGATTAATCCCTACTTTTTCCAATGTGGAGTCATTCTGACATTGGGATTTTTTTCTCTGTAACTTCCCTGCAACTGATGTTTGATCTACAAGCCTATAATTACATAGCTTATACCTGCTACCCCTCTTGACTAAAGGAACCACATCTGCTGTCCTCCAGTCATCTGGTATCTCACATGGCCAGCAAAGATTTAAAAATCTGTCAGGGTCCCAGCAATCTCCTCCCACTCTCACATATCAGCCCAGGATGTACCTCATCAACCTCTATTTATCCACTTTCAAGCACACTGAGATATCTAATACCTCCTCCTTTTAAATGATAACATGTTCTAGAATTTCACCATGCCCCTCCTTAGTGAATACAGGTAAGATATATTAAGTTAAGGCTTCATCTACATCCTCTAGTTCATAGATTGCCTCTTTGGTTCCTAATATGCCCTTTTCTTTCCCTGGTTACCTTTTTGCCTTTTTGACATAAAATGTTTTAGAATTTTCCTTAATCTTGTCTGCCAGTGATAATTCATGCCTCCACTTTGCCCTCCTGATTTCTTTTTTAACTACCTCCTTCTACGTTATACACTGAGAAGCACTCTCCCATTTTCAGTTCTCTATACCTGCCAAATGCTTCATTTTCCTGTCTTGATCTAATCGTCAATAAATCCTGATGTTCAGGTTTCCTTGAATATGCTATCCTTACCATTTACCCTTGTTGAAACACGTTGACCTGAACTCTTATTATTTCTTTTAAATGACTCCCATTTGTAAGATATTGACTTAATCAACATTGCAGTGCCACCTCCTCTTTGCCATTCCCTCCTCCCCATCATGCCTGAAGATTCTATACCCTGGAGTGTTGCTGCCAGTCCTGTCCTTCCTTCAACAATGTGTCTGTAATCACATGTCCAATCAACGCTCTGTTCATCTGCCTTCCTGGCCCTTGCATTAAATTAGATGCCTTTACATGCCGTCTACGACTGACGTAACTTTCTTCCTATATTTGACTGTGCCCTCCTGCCGCCCCACCCTCTCAATTATTTATTCTGTTTCATTTGTCTGCCAAATAACTTCCCTCCCCAACAGCAGCAACAAATCTTTAAAAAAAAGCAGAAAGTGCTGGAAGGACTCAGTCAAGCAGCATCTGTGGAAGGAGAAAGCTGGTCAGCAATCCTTTCCCAGAACTGGGGGAAGAGTGGAGGAGGTTACTGCTATCAAAGCAGGGCTGGGCAAGGAGTGAGGCATAAGACAAAGGGAGATTGATTAAGACAGGGTGATAAGGATAACCTGCCTACAATGATGTTGGACTCATTTTGATTCAGTGCAACCCATTCAGATTGTACAGATCCCACTTTCCTCAGAAACGGACCCAATGATTCAAAAATCTAATGCCCTCCCTCCTACACCATCACTAGTCACAAATCTGTCTGACCTGAAAATCAGGAAAAACTGCACATGAGGGAAACGCTCGGAACATCTGTGTAAATACTGTTTGATATCCTTTATCAGAACTGGGAAAGAGAGAAAGCAACAGTTTTCAGTAGCAGAGAAGGTTGAACAGGGATTAGAAGAAAGAGAAAGGCTAGAATCCTGATACATACATTCCAACATGGAGAAACAGTTCTGGAGTGAGATCCATTGCCTGTTTCCATTACCCTGCCTGGTGGTCACCCATTCCTTCTTTGAACACCTTTCCTTAGGCTAAAAACATGATGTCCAAGTAACGTTCAGCCTCATGGATGCACCGCCATGCCTCCAGCCCCAAGCTCTGACACCCGGCTCTGGCCACACCACAAGCTGCACTATGTAAGGGACTGATCTACTTCAAGGCTATTAATTCAGAAAAGCTCCCTTAAAGTGTAATCCAATCTCTGTCCCTTCACTGCATTAGAAATCTAAAAGTGAAAATACTCATCAGCTCGCTACCTGACTGGCACCTGTGTCATACCTTCCAATCGAAGGCCACTGTTCTCATGGCCTTCCTCACCAAAGCCCCCTCACTCACCAATGCCCACACTCTGAGACCACTGCACTCTGAGAATGACTGAAAAAACCCACAGCGTTAAATAGAATTACAGTACTGATTGGGGCTGGTACTAAGTGGACTGATAAGTGGCTAATGGGCAGAAAACAGAAGGGAACGAATGGGTCAATTTCAAGTTGGGAGGCTACGTCTGTGGGGCACCGCATGGTCCGTGCTGGCGTCCCAGCTGTTCACAGTCTAATCAATGATTCAGATTGGGAAGCATGTAATATATTCAATTTTCCTGTTAGATAATAAGTTCAGTGGCAGTGTGGATTGTGAAGAGAATGTAGAGAGTCGTCAGGGTTACAGATAGGCTCAATAAACGGGTGAAGTAATGTCAGATGGCATATAACATTGAAAAACGTATGATCATCCACTTTAAGAGAAAATATAGAAATGACAATCATTTTTAAAATGGTGAGAGATTGAATGCTGTTGTGTTCAGGGATCACTAGAAGTTAGTGTACAGGTACAGCAAGTAATTACAAAGACAAACAGTATTCTGGCCTTTTCTGGAGTAAGGATATCTTCCTGTAATTACAGAGGGCGGTGGTGGGACTGCAGCTGGATTACTGTGCCCAAGTCTGTCGAAGGAGGGACCTACTTGTGTCAGAGGGAGCGTAACAAAGTTACCCGATATCCCACCTTGGTAGTTTCCAACCTGACGGCTCCAACATCGAGTTCTCTAACTTCCATAAACCCCTCCCTCTTCCCCCCTTTCCCTTTTCTTCCTCTTTTCCCCCTTCTACCCCTTTGTTTTCCCCATTCCTGTGGCCCCCTTATCCCTTCCCTTTCCCTTCCCCCACTCTCACGACCTGCCCATCTATCCCCCACCTTCTTCCCTTTATTCCATGGTCCACTGCGCTCTCCGACAGGATTCCTTCTTCTGCCCATTGCCTCTTCTACCTATCAGCTCTCAGCTTCTTACATCACTCCCTTTCATCCCCCATCTTCCACCCACCTACATTCCCCCCTCACCTGGACTCACCTGTCACCTGCCAGCCTGTGCTCCTGCCCCTCCTCCGACCTTCTTATTCTGGCTTCTGCCCTTTTCCTTTCCAGTCCTGATGAAGGGTCTCGATCCGAAACATCGACTGTTTATTTCCCTCTATAGATGCTGCCTGACCTGCTGAGTTCCTCCAGCATTTTGTGTGTGTTGTTACAAAGTTTCATCAGATTGATTCCTGGGATGAGAGATTTGTCCCATGAGGAGAGATTAACCAGACTGGACTTATTGTATTCAGAGGAACAAGAGGTAAAGTAATTGAAATTTATAAAATTCCCACTGAGACACAAGAGATTCTGCAGATGCTGGAATTTGGAGCAATACACACAAGATGCTGAAGGTTAATGCGGAACATTAACCGTCTCAACTTCACCACTTCCCTCACCTCTACCAATCTCACCCCTCTGAATGCACTGCCCTCCACTCTCTCCTTACCAATCCTGATATCACTATCAAACCCACAGACAACGGCAGTGCTGTTGTAGTCTGGCGGACTGACCTTTACCTTGCCGAGACCATACATCAACTCTCGGACCCTTCCTCTTACTTGTCTCTTCACCAGGACCCCACCAAGGAGCGTCAGGCCATTGTCTCCCACACCATCGCCAACCTCATCACCTCTGGAGGTCTCCCCTCTACAGCTTCCAATCTCATAGTTCTCCTACCCCGCTCTGCCCGTTTCTACATCCTACCCAAGATCCACAAACCTAACCACCCTGGTAGGCCCATTGTTTCTGCCTGGTCCTGCCCCACTGAACTCGTGTCCTCATACCTTGACTCCATTTGGACCCCTTGGTCCAGTCTCTTCCCACCAACATCCATGACACTTCACCAACTTTCAACTCCGTGGCCCTGACTGCCTTATTTTCACCCATGGACGTCCAATCCCTGTACACGTCCATCCCCCATTAGGAAGGCCTTAAGGGTCTCTGCTTCTTTCTCGACAACAGACCCAACCGGATCCCCTCCACCACCACCGTCCTCCGTCTAGCTGAACTGGCACTCACTCTCAACAATTTCTCTTTTGCCTCCTCCCACTTTCTCCAAACCAAAGGTGTAGCCATGGGCACTCTCATGGGCCCTAGCTATGCCTGCCTCTTTGTCGGCTACGTAGAACAGTCCATGTTCCAAGCCAACACCAGCAACGCTTCCCAACTCTTTCTCCGCTACGTTGACAACTGCATTGGGGCCACTTCCTGCACCCATGCAAGGTTGTCAATTTCATCAATTTTGCCTCCAACTTCCACCCTGACCTCAAATTCACTTGGTCCATCTCCAACACCTCTCTCCCCTTCTGGATCTCTCTGTCTCCATCTCCTGAGACGGGTGAACCACAGACATCTTTTACAAACTCACCGACTCCAACAGTTACCGTGACTGCACCTCTTCCCACCCTGTCACTTGTAAGGACGCCATCCCCTTCTCCCAGTTCCTCTACCTCCGCCGCATCTGTTCCCATAATGAGGTTTTCCATTCCAGGACATCAGAGATGTCCTCTTTTCTCAGTAAACGGGGTTTCCCTTCCACCCCCATCAATGCTGCCCTCACCCTACCCCCCCACCCCCGACATAACAGGGACAGTGTTCCCCTTGTCCTCACCAACCACCCCACGAGCCTTCGCATCCAACACATCATTCTCCACAACTTCTGCCACCTCCAACGGGATACCACCACCAGGCACATCTTCCCCTCCACCTTCTGCTTTCTGCAGGGATCACTCTCTCCACATCTCCCTTGTCCACTTGTCCCTCCCTACCAATGACCCTCCCAACACTTATCCCTGCAACTGTACAAGGTGCTACACCTGTCCCTACACCTCCACCCTCACCACCATTCAGGGCCCTAGACAGTCCTTCCAGGTGAGGCACTGCTTCACCTGTGAATCCGAGGGTGTCATTTATTGCATCTGGTGTCCCGGTGTGGCCTCCTCTACATCGGTGAGACCCGACACAGATTGGGTGACTGCTTTGTCGATCACCTTCGGTCCGTCCGCCACAACAGCCAGGATCTCCCAGTGGCCACCCACTTCAATTCCACATCCCACTCCCATACTGACATGTCTCTCCATGGCCTCCTCTACTGCCACGTTCAGGCCAGATGCGGATTGGAGGAGCAGCACCTCATATTCCGCCTTGGGAGTCTCCAACCTGACGGCCTCAACATCGATTTCTCCACTTCTGGTAACCCCTCTCCTTCCCCCCACCTTTTTTCCCTTCCCCCTACATTATTTTCTTTCGTTCCTGTGGTCCCCTCACACCTTCTCTTTCCCCTCCCACCCCCTCATGATCTGTCCATCTATCCCCCAACTCATTCCCCTGGTTCCATGGTCCACTGTCCTCTCCTACCGGATTCCTTCTTCTTCAGCCCTTTGTCTCTTCTACCTATCAGCTCTCAGCTTCTTACATCGCTCCCTTTCATCGCCCCGCCCCCCCACCCACCATCTCCCCCCTCACCTGGACTCACCTGTCACCTGCCAGCTCGTGCTCCTCCCCCTCCCCCAACCTTCTCATTCTGGCTTCTGCCCTCTTCCTTTCCAGTCCTGGTGAAGGGTCTCAACCCAAAATGTTGACCGTTTATTTCCCTCTATAGATGCTGCCTGACCTGCTGAGTTCCTCCAGCATCTTGTGTGTGTTGCTCAAAATTCCTACAGGCTTGGTAAGGTAGATGTAAGGATGATGTTCCCCATGCCTGGGGTATCTGGAACCAGGGGCTACGGTCAGAATGAAGAGATATTTCCTGACCCAGGGGGTATTAAGTCTGGAATGCTCCAGCCAAGTGGGCTCTGGAGACTCAGCTTGAGTAAGTAGTTGGATAGAGAGGGAATCAAGGGATATGAAGTTAGTGCAGGGAAGTGGCACAGAGGTAAAAGGTGATCTTATTGAATGATGAAATAGACTCAGGGGGCCAAACAACCCATCTCTGCTTCAGTTTCTTATGCTCAGATCAATCTACAAACTGTCAGCTGGGACAGGGAACTCTTCCACATGGAAAATATTGCCGGTGCTGGAGATCTGAGGCTTAACCTGGAAAATTCAGGAAACACTCAGTGGGCCAGGCAGCATCTGTGGAGGGAGGAGCAGAGTTAATGTTTCACATCATCAACTTGAAACTTAATTCATTTTTCCTTCCACAGAAGATGCTAATGTCCAGCACAGCTCCCCTTATCTTGTTATTAAGATTCGGTGTCACACTTTTTTTTAAAGATCTTTCATTCTTTTGAAGTGAGTGTTCACAGTGTCCTTGTGGACACTGATTATCACACCACACTGTGACGTTCATGCACTGCTGCCATTCACTGTATGACGGTCACTCTTTCACCTCTAAATCAAGTGGTAGGATCATGTCCCACTCCCAAGACTTCTCATCCAAGGTGCCACCACAGTACTGAGGAAACACTGTACTGCTGCAGGGATAATTTTTCAAACGGGAGTTTAAGCCGCCCTCTCAGCTAGACATCAGCAATTCCAGCTTTTTCTTGGGGTCAGTATTATCCCTTGCTCAAAATCAGGGAAACAGCTTATCTGCTTGTACCCACATTTCTAACTGAGCTTGCTGTGCACAAAATTGACTACGGTATTTCCTGTCTTGTAGCAATGACAATACTTCATTGGTTGTAAGGATTGAACATAGAACAGTACAGCACAGGAACAGGCCCTTCAGCCCACAATGTCTGTACCGAGCATGATGCCAAATCAAACTAATCCCTTCTGCCTGTACATGATCTATATCCCTCCATTCCATGACAATTTATGTACTTAGCTAAAAGCCTTGAACGCCATTACCACCTCTGGCAGTGCATTCCAGGCACCCGAGACTCTCTGTGAAAAAAACTTGTTCCGCACATCCCCTTTAAACTTTCCTCCTCTCACCTTAAAAGCTGTGCTCTCTAGTACTTGACATTTCCACCCTTGGAAAAAGATTCTGACTGTCTAACCTATCCATGCCTCTCATAATTTTATAAACTTCGATCAATTCTCCCCTCAGCCTCCGAAGCTCCAGAGAAAACAATCCAGGTTTGTCCAACCTCTTCTTATAGCTAATACCCTCTAATTCAGGCATCACCCTGGTGAACCTCTTCTGAACCCTCTCCAAAGCCTCCTGTAATGAGATGACCAAAACTGCACACAATACTCCAAGTGTGGCCTAACCAAAGTTTTATACAGCTGCATCATGACTTCCTGACTCTTATACTCTATCCCCTAATGATGAAGGTAAGCATGCCATGTGCCTTCTTTACCACCCTATCTACTTGTGTGGCCACTTTCAGGGAGCTATGGACTTGGTGTCTAAGATCCCTCAGTACATCAATGCTGTTACGAGTCCTGCCATTAACTGTATACTTTCCCCTTACATTTTACCTCCCAAAGTTCAACATCTCACACTTGCCCAGATTAAACTCCAGCTGCCATTTCTTTGTCCATAGCTGTAACTGATCTATATCCCACCGTAACCTTTGATGACCTTCTTCACTGTCCATAACACCACCAAGTTTAGTGTCGTCTGCAAACTTACTAGCCAACCCATCTACATTTTCATCCAAGTCGTTTATATAATCACAAACAACGGAGGTCCCAGCACTGATCCCTGCTACGGAGCATCCAGAAGGAGATGTGAAAGGTGCTGGAGATATGCAAGTCCTTAAAAAGGAGTCACTGCATCACACTGGAAAATAACAGTAAATCAAATAAAGCTATAATGTTCCTTTCACTGAGTCCCACATAAATATTTACTAATCTTCTATCTGCTGAATGTAGTTATTAATGTTCAGATAAAACAGTTGAAATTTAGTCCCACAGCCAAATATTAAAAATAATAATCAATGTGTGTTATTACAAAGCTTCTTAAATTCTCCTTTGATTAAAGAATTACTATTATTCTCAAATATTTAATTAGATTTTGTAGCTATTTATCTGTCTATGTTATTCTACATTCTGGGTTTGTAATTCCAAATTTATCTTTTCTTATAACTAACCCACAGGTCTCAGTGTGAAATTATTTAGCTTTTGTTTTCACTTATTAATCTCCCACACATTCTGCTAGAGATTCTCATCAATGGTTTTCAACAAGTCTCCTTAAGATACAAATCGTGTTCCTTACAAACTAAAAAAGCACAGAAGCAGTGAAATTAAAAAACTCTCCTTTTCAAATCCATCCATGGTCTCACATCTTCTATCTCTCTAAATATCTCCCGACCCATAGCCTTCCTGAGGTTCATAACCTCCTCCAATTCTGGCTTCTTGGACATCCCAGAAATTAATTATCCTACTACTACTGCCTGTGACTCCAGTTGCCTGGATCCCTAAACACTGGAATTCCCTGTATAAAACTCTCCATCTCTTTTCCTCTCTCTCACTCTTCCTTTAAGACCTCCCTCAACTCTTACCTTTTCTGTTAGAACAGGATCTTGATTGCCTGTCTTAACATTCCCTTTTATGCAAAATTTTGCCAATATTCCTTGAACGCTCTTGGTACAGTTTATAAGGCCGCCGTTAGATATGAAGAAGAGCCGTGTAATGCCAGTCACCATTCTCACACCCTCACATTGTTTTTGCACAGTCTGGCACAATGCAGAGAACAGTCCCCTGTTCCAGGTCAGAGCTTCTCAGATACCTCAGTTGCTTTGAGTCAGTTTCCTTCTGTAGCTCATTCAGAGCTCTAACTCCCAGCACTTCAGACCCGTTGGACATGTTGGAACCTTCCTGACTCAATATCGAACGCTCCAACTTTATGTAAGTCATTCCTACTGTCAGCATTAGAACCAGCCATTCCTGCCAGTCACCCCTCTGTGACATGGGCTCATTTTCTCCTTCTTCATTAGTATAGCCAGGCCTGAGGGGCATGTCCGACAGCCCCACTGTTAGAAACACAACATGGACCAAGAAGCATAATCTGATTCTAACTGCCACATTTACTTAGTTTGTCTCCTATGTCAGAGATATTTCCTTTATTCTACCCATCCTTCCCCCCATTTTTCTGCTACTGGAAACTAATTTGTTTTCTTTCTTTCTCTGTTCCGAGGAATGGTGTTGGACTCGAAACATTAACTCTGTTTCTCTTTCCACTGATGCTGTCTAACTTGCTGAGTGTTTCGGTTGATTTCTGTTTTTACCTTATCCCTTCAGACCCAGCTATGGATTGAGGTCAGCATGAACTACAGTCTTATTCCAGTTGTGAAACATGAAGCAGTACATGGGGTATTGTACCTTGATCAGTTTACCACTGCCAATACACAAGCCACAGAAACTGACATTGTTAACAAGTTCCACAGTAGCACCAAGTGCTTATTCTTGGTTTCAAAATTATTCATGAATCCACTCTCCTGGTATATTTGCAAGCTCTTACAGCCTTAGAATTCTTCAAATTCTCTACATTCCTGTGTCTGTGTGTGGAAAGTTGTGTTTGACAAATCTTTTAGAGTTTTTTGAAGAGGTAACTGAAAAAGTAGATGAAGGTAGGAATGTTGTCTATTTGGTCTTTAGCAAGGCCTTTGACAGGGTCCTGCATGGCAGGCTGGTCTGGAAGGTTAGGTCCATTGGAATCCAGGGGGAGCTAGTTAGGTGGATTCAAAATTGTCTCAGAGGTAGGAAGCAGAGGGTGGTGGTTGAAGGTTGTTTCTTGGAATGGAGGCTGGTGACTAGTGGTGTGCCGCAGGGGTCGGTGTTGGGACCCTTATTATTTGTTATTTATATAAATGATTTGGATGCGAATGCACAAGGATTGATCAGTAAGTTTGAAGATGACATAAAATTAGGAGGTGTTGTTGATAGTGAAGAAGGTTATCGTAGATTATAGGACGATCTTGATCAGTTAGGGAAGTGGGCCAAGGAGTGGCAAATGGATTTCAATACAGATAAGTGTGAGGTGATGGATTTTAGAAAGTCAAACCAGCGTAGGACTTGTACGTTGAATGGTCAGACACTAGGGAGTGTAATGGAACAGAGGGACCTAGGAGTACAAGTGCATAGTTCATTGAAAGCAGCATCACAGGTAGACAAGGTGGTGAAAAAAACGTTTAGCACACTGGCCTTCATCAGTCAGTGCATTTTATTGGTATTGGTTTATTATTGTCACTTGTACTGAGGTACAGTGAAAAACTTGCCTTGCACACCGATCGTACAGGTCAATTCATCACACAGTGCAGTTACATTGGGTTAGTACAGAGTGCATTGATGTAGTACAGGTAAAAACAATAACAGTACAGAGTAAAGTGTCACAGCTACAGAGAAAGTGCAGTGCAATAAAGTACAAGGTCACAACAAGGTAGATTGTGAGGTCATTGTCCATTTCATCGTATAAGGGAACCATTCAATAGTCTTATCACAGTGGGGTAGAAGCTGTCCTTAAGTCTGGTGGTACATGCCCTCAGGCTCTTGTATCTTCTACCCGATGGAAGAAGAGAGAAGAGAGAATGACCTGGGTGGGTGGGGTCTTTGATTATGCTGGCTGCCTGACCAAGACATTGAGAGGTAAAGATAGAGTCCAAGGAGGGGAGGCTAGAGTCCGTGATGCGCTGGGCTGTGCCCACAACTCTCTGCAGTTTCTTGCAGTACTGGGCAGAGCAGTTGCCATAACAAGCCGTGTTTCATCCAGATAGGATGCTTTCTATGGTGCATTGATAAAAGTTGGTGAGTGTCAAAGGGGAAAAACCGAATTTCTTTAGCCTCCTGAGGAAGTAGAGGCACTGGTGAGCTTTCTTGGCTGTGTTATCTACGTGATTTGACCAGGACAGGCTGCTGGTGATGTTCACTCCCAGGAACTTGAAGCCCTTGACCTCAGCACCGTTGATGTAGACAGGTGCATGTACACCGCCCCCTTTCCTGAATTCAATGACCAGCTCTTTTGTTTTGTTGTATTGCAGTTGTATAAGTCGTTGGTGAGGCTGCACTTGGAGTAGTGTGTACAGTTTTGGTCACCCTGTTATAGGAAGATGTGGTTAAACTGGAAAGAGTGGAGAGAAGATTTACGAGGATGTTGCCAGGACCAGAGGGCCTGAGTTATAGGGAGAGGTTGGCCAGGCTCGGTCTTTATTCCTTGGAGTGTAGGAGAACATAATAGAGGTTTAAAAATCATGAGGGGCATCGGTAAGGTGGATGGTAACAGCTTTTTCCCCAGGGTAGGGGAGTCCAGAACTAGGGTGCATAGATTTAGGGTGGGAGGGGAAAGATTTATAAAGGGACTTGAGCGGCAACTTTTTCACGCAGAAGGTGGTGAGTATATGGAACAAGCTGCCAGAGGAAGTGGTTGAGGCAGGTACAATAGTGTCATTTAAGAAACACTGTACATGGAGGGGTGGGGCTAAGAGAGATCTGGGCTGAATGCAGGAAATTGGGAATAGTTAGACGGGCACTGTGGTCAATGTGGACTCATTGGGCTGAAGGGCCTGCATCTGTGCTGTATTGCTCAATGACTCTGTGACTCTATTCCACCATTTCTGGCCTCTTGTTCATCACTGATTTGAATTGCTCTATCATTGGCAGCTGTGCCTTCAGAGGGTAGGGTCTGAAGCTCTGGAATTCTCTTCCATGACCTCTTCACTTCTATATCACTCTCTTCTCTTTTAAGATGCTCATTTAAACCACCATCATTGTTGTCCCTTACTTTTATCTTCTAAACATTTGATAACCTGTCTGAACAGTACCTTTCTTGGTATAAATGTTTGATTGATAGTGTTCCTGTGAAACACCTGGGAATGTTTAACTGCATTAAAGGTGCAGCATAAATGCAAGTTGTTGTATTTAGAGTCAACAAATCAACTTCTGTCACTTATAATATACATCTGCAAAAATCATCTCTAATAGGCCCTAACAGTAAGCAGTTTTCACATCTGTAAGCTGTCATCCATGTTTGCATCATCTAACAATTTGTCTTTATTGCACCAGTACTTGAAAGTAACTTTAAAATATGTTCAGAAACAAATATCTTACATTTGGTCCAAGGGAGGGATTCAATCTTTCCTTGTGCCAGCATTTTGAAATTAGTTCAACTTGGCATTCTCAATTTATGTTTGTGATAGACTAAGTTGATTAAATTCATGTCTTGCAGATCGCAGCTCATTTATTAAGAATAGTCCAAGAATCAAAGAACTGCAATTCTATACTGTCTCTCAGGACATCCTATTTATTCCTTACAGATAGTGCAAGACTTTGGAAGTGTAATCACTGTTGTAACATTGGAGATATAGCAGGCAAATTGAACAAAACAAGCTCCCAAAGACAACAATGCAATAATGACCAGATCGATAATGACCAGACCATCTGCTAACGTGCTCATAGATCATAGATCACAGAGTTATACAGCATTCAAACAGGTTCTTTGGCCCAAATCATCCATGCCGACCAAGATGTTTTCCTGAGCTCATCCCGTTTGTCTCAGTTTGGCCCATATCCCTCTCAACTTGTCCAAACATTTTTAGTGATGTTGATTATGGGATAAATATTGGGAAAACTTGTTAGAGTGATTCCATGCAATTATTTGCATCCACCTAAGAGGGTAGACACATTTTTCCTTTAATGTTCCACCTGAAAAGCAACAGCTCTGACTTCCATACCCTCCATCAGAACTGCACTTGGACTCATTGTGGGCATGGGGACTTGAACCCTCAAACTCCAAACCTAGAGGGAAGAGTGTTACAAACGTACTGAGTTACAAATGTCTGACTGACAGTAAAAGGGCCATCAAGCCTCTCCATGCTTATGCTGATTAGATCATTGTAAGCGGATGTTCTGTTTATAGCTTTGTAAACTGCTAAAGAGTCCTTACTCAACAATATCAGGAGGAAGAGGAACTCAGGAAAAGAGTGGGTCACCTTAGGACCAAAGGGGTAACCTATGTGTGGAGCCAGGCGAGATCCTAAATAAATATTTCTCATCTGTATTCACCAAGGGGAAGGACATGGAAGACAGTGAGTTGAGGGATGGGTACATGGATAATCTGGGGCAGATTACTATTAGGAAGGAGGGTGCAGAGGAGATTTACCAGGATGCTGCCTGGATTAGAGAACATGTCTTATGAGGAATGGTTGAGTTAGCTAGGGCTTTTCTCTTTGGAGCAATGGAGGATGAGAGGCAACTTGATAGAGGTGTATTTTTTTTAAATTCCAAAATAAACTTTACTCATCATAAAAACCAAACTATATACAACAATAAAACAGTGTAAACCTTTATATTCGTGTTCGGACCAATCATTGGTGTTACCTTCTTACATAAAAAACATAGCACCGATGCCACTCGTGTGGCTCCCTGGGGTGCTACCCCAATCCCATATTTACAATATTTAAGGGGCTTTCTCGCCTGACCCCACCCCTCCCTCTCCAGTGGCAGAAGAACCCTAAGCTGTAGTCCTTCCCCACTGAACCCTTGCGTTGGCTGCACCCAACTTCAGTGTGTCCCTCAGCACGTACTCCTGCAGCCTGGAATGTGCCAGCCGGCAGCATTCCCCTACGGACATCTCGCAGTGCTGGGAGACCATCAAATTTCGGGCAGACCAAAGGGCATCTTTCACCAAGTTGATGATCTTCCAGCAGCAATTTATGTCCGTCTCTGTGTGTGTCCCTGGGAACAGCCTGTAGATCAGAGAATCCTCTGTTACACAGCTGCTGGGGATGAAACGTGACATGGACCCTTGCATCTTTCGTCACACCCTCCTCGCAAACCCACAGCCTGCAAAGAGGTGGGCGACTGTCTCATCCCCAGCTCAGTCCTCCCCAGGGCAGCACGCGCTGGGACTTATGTTTCGACCATGCAGGAAGGATCTGACTGGGAGGGCCCCTCTCACCGCCAGCCAAGTAAAGTCTTGGTGCTTGTTGGTGAGTTCTGGCGATGAGGCATTCTGCCAGATGATCTGGATAGTCTGCTCAGGGAACCAACCCACTGTATCCATTGAGTCCTTCTCCTGCAGTGTCTGCAGGATGTTCCGTGCTGACCACTGCCTGATGGACTTGTGGTCAAAGGTGTTGGTCTGGAAGAACTTTTCCATGAAGGACAGGTAGCGCGGCAGTGTCCAGCTGACTGGGACGTTGCACGGCAACAGGGCCAGGCCCATCCTTCGCAACACTGGGGACAAGGAGAACCTCAGCACATAGTGACAATTGGTGCCCACGTACTTTGGTTCCATGCACAGGCTGATGCAGCTACAGACGAAGGTGGTCATCAGGATGAGGGTGACACTGGGGACACTTTTGCCCCCATTGTCCAGGGACTTCTGCGTGGCGACCCATCGGACCCGCTCCATCTTGGATCCCCAGGTGAACCGGAAGACGGCAAGGATGACTCCCAAGCCAGAGGAGAGAGGAGAGAGGAACAGGCCACACCTGCGCCAAGTATAGCAGCCCTGAGAGCGCCTCACACCTGATGACGAAGTTCTTCCCAGTTATCGATAGGGAGCGCCGTTCCCACAGTCCCAGTCTCTGCTTCACCTTCCCAATCCGCTCCTGCCAATTTTTGTTGCACGCGGAACCAGATCCCCAGCACCTTCAGGTAGTCAGGCCTGCTGGTGAAGGGGACGTTGGACCGGTTGGGCCAGTTGCCGAAGAGCATTGCTTTGCTCTTCACGCGGTTAACTCTGGCCCCTGATACCAACTCAAACTGGTCAAAGATGCTGGTCAATCTGCGAACTGACCTTGGGTCCGAGCAGAAGACAGCAAAGTCGTCCATGTACAGGGAGGTTTTCACCTGGCTGTCCCCACTGCCTGGCAACGTCACCCCTCTGATGCTCTTGTCCTTCCTGATGGATTTGGTAAAGGGTTCTATTGCAGCACATGAGCAACACAGGAGAGAGAGGGCAACCCTGCCTGACTCCAGACTTAATGGGGAAGTTGTCTGTTCCCCACCCATTGATTTGGACTGTGCTACTGATGTCTGTGTAGAGCAGTTGGATCCAATTCCTGATTCCCTCCCCAAAGCCCATTTTGAAGAGCACGTCCAACATGTATGTGTGTGATATCCTGTCAAAGGCCTTCTCTTAGTACAAGCTGACCAGGCAGGTGTCCACCCCTCTGTCCTGCACGTAGGCAATGGTGTCCCTGAGCAGTACGAGGCTGTCAAAGATCTTCCTGCCAGGTACAGCACAGGTTTGGTCTGGGTCTGCTGTCGGCACTGCTGGATCGTCCAGCCGCATCGATGATGCAGTTGAAGTCACCAGCCAGAACAACTGGCCAGGATGTCGCCAGCAGCGGTGGGATCTGCTGAAGGATGGCCAGCCTCTCGCTCCGCACAGGCGAGACATACACGTAAATTAACAGGAGTGGAGTGTTCCGGTACATCACATCTGCCACGATGAGCCGCAGCCCCACCACCTCTTTGACCTCGTTGATTGCGAAGTTGCCCCCCACCACCACCACCCCCCGCATCAGAATCCCCAGGCTGGAAGTGCGACAATCATTGCCCCCCGACCACACTGGCAGTCCGTGGGACCACCATCGCGACCACCTCCGATAGTTGCGGAGGTGTGGCAGCCTGCACTCTTGCAAGAAAGTCACATCCGCCTTGACCTTGCTGAGGAACTGCAAGGCGTAAACACATCGCGCAGTGCTCTTCACACTGCGCACCTTTAGAGATGCCAGTTTTACCTCCATGGCTCTTTTGGAGTTCAGTACCAATCACACAGTCCATTTTCATTTGTCCTGGGCCCTCATGCCCACAGCTTTGGTGAACTGCGTCACTGATTCCGGGCTCAGATATTGGGAGTGGTCTCCCCTGCGTGTGGTGTCCCTTGTGGCGAGGCTGGAGGTGTCTCTGGGTGGGGGGGGGGAGGAATCTGTCTGTGCCTCTGTCCTTTTCTCTGGTGGTCCAGTTTCTTTCATGTCTCGGTGTTGGGGTGCATCGGATGCGGTGCTGCACCTGGTCTCCCAGAGCTGGGGGGCAACAGTCACTGTGCTGCTCCCGGTCTCCCGGAGCTGGGGGGCGATGGCCTCTGTGCTACTCCCGGCCTCCTGGAGCTGGGGGGCGATGGCCTCTGTGCTACTCCTGGTCTCCCGGAGCTGGGGGGCGATGGCCTCTGTGCTACTCCCGGCCTCCTGGAGCTGGGGGGCGATGGCCTCTGTGCTACTCCTGGTCTCCCGGAGCTGGGGGGCGATGGCCTCTGTGCTACTCCCGGTCTCCAGGAGCTGGGGGGCGATGGCCTCTGTGCTACTCCCGGCCTCCAGGAACTGGAAGTCGGCAGGCAGGGTTCTTCCCTGGCTTGTTCCTGTCTGTTGTTTCTCTTCGGTTTTCCCTCCTCCATTTTGCTGTTTCCTCTGTTTCTGTCATTGGCTTCTGCTGCTGCTCTCATCCTCTGATGAGGAGAGGTCGCTGGTGTCCATCTGCTGCATTACTCATTTCTTTCCAGTCCCCTTGTTTCCCATGGCCCGTTGTCTCTTGGGTGGCGTCTTCTGTGCCTTCTTCCTCTTCATCACTTGCCATTCTCTTTCTTGTCCCTCCCCCACTCCCATTGACTCCTCCTCTTGGGGAGGGGGCTGGGAGTTCATGTTGGGGGTTGGGGGTTGGGGGTTCAAGGCGGTCGGGCTTTCCTCACCCCTCCTGGCCTCAGTCTCTTCTGAGGCCCCTGTGCTGGGGGGGGGGGGGGGTGTTGGTGTTCCTCGGGGTGTTGTTGATGCTGGCACTCCCTCTTATTGCCTGTGCAACTTGATAGAGGTGTATAAGATTATGAGGGATAGATAGCTTGGGCAGCCAGCACCTTTTCCCCAGGGCGGCAATGGACAATACCAGAGGACACCTCTTTAAGGTCAGAGGAGGAAAGTTTAGGGGAGATGTCAGAAGTAGGTTTTTTTACACAGAGTGGTGGGTGCCTGGAACGCACTGCCGGGGGTGGTGGTAGAGGCTGATACAATAGGGACATTTAAAAGGCTCTTAGAGAGGCACATGGATGTGAGAAAAATGGAGGATTATGGGCTTTGCAGGAGGGAAGGGTTAGATTGATGGTGGAGCAGGTTTATATAGGTCAGCACAACATCGTGGCCTGAAGGGCCTGTACTCTGCTGTACTGTTCTTTGTTCCATATTCTATGAGGAGGTGTTGGATGTCATTGGACATATTGGAGGTAATAAATCCCCAGGGCTGGATGAGATCTATCCCCAGTTGTTATGGGAAGCAAGAGAAGAGATTTCTGAGGCCCTGATGGAGAATTTTGCAACTTCATTAGCCAGAGGTGAGGTCCCAGAAGACTGGAGGGTAGCTGATGTTGTTCCTTTATTTAAGCAGGGCAGCAGAGATAAGTCAGGTAATTACAGGCTAGTGACCCTTACATCCTGAGGGGTAGGATTTATGTATACTTGGAAAGGCAAGAACTGATCAGGGATAGTCAGCATGGCTTTGTGTGGGGGAAATCTGGCCTCACTAATTTGATTGAGCTTTTTTGAGGAGGTAACGGAAAAGAATGATGAAAGCAGGGCGGTAGCATTTCTCCATGGACTTTGGTCAGGTCCAGCATCGTCAGCTGGTACGAAAGGTTAAGGAATGTGGGATCCAAGGTGAGCTGATTAATTGGATCTAAAATTGGCTTGGTGATAGGAGGCAAGGAGTAGTGGTGGAAGGATACTTTTCTGATTGGTATACCACAGGGATTGGTGCTGGGACTCTTGTTATTCATAGACTCAAGAGGCTGAAGACACTAGAATCTGGAGTAATGAACAATCTCTGGAGGAACTCAGTGGGGTGAGCAGCATCTGTGGGGGTGAAAGGAATTGAATCAGAATCGGAATCAGGTTTGTTATCACTGACATATGTCATGAAATTTCTTGTTTTGCAGCAGCAGTACAGTACAATACATAAAGACATAAAAAATTACTGCAAGTTACAAAATAAATAAATAGTGAAAAACAAGAATAACGAGGTAGTGTTCATGGGTTCATGAACCACTCAGAAATCTGTTGGCGGAGAGGAAGAAACTGTTCCTGAAATGTTTTAGGGTCTTCAGGTTCCTGTACCTCCTCCCCAATGGTAGTAATGTGAAGAGGGCGTGACCTGGGTGGTGAGGGTCCTTAATGATGGATGCTGCCTTCTTGAGGCACCGCCTCTTGAAGATGTCGGGCGGTGGGAATGTTGTACCTGTGATGGAGCTGGCTACAATTGTCTGCAGCCTCTTTCGATCCTGTGCATTGGAGCCTCCATACCAGGCGGTGATGCAACCAGTCAGAATGCTCTCCACTGTATATCTGTGGAAATTTGCAAGAATCTTTGGTAACATACCAAATCTCCTCAAACTCCTAATGAAGCAGAGCTGCTGGCGGGCCTTCTTCGTGATTGCATCAATGTGTTGGGCCCAAGATAGATCCTCTGAGATGTCGATGCCCAGGAAATTGAAGCTTGCTCACCCTTTCCACCACTGACCCCTCAATAAAGACTGGTTGTTGACATTTTGGGTGGACACCTTGCATTAGGACTGAGAATGGAGAGGGAAGATAACTGGTATAAAGAGGAGAAGGGGAGGGGTGAGACAGCGGCCAGTCGATGATTTGTGCACCGAGGTGGGGTGAAGTGTAATGGGCACATGGAGCCAGGTGAGGGAGGTGGATGATAGATGGAAACAGACAAAGAACAGATGTTTTTCATTTTGGAAGTTTGTGACCAGTGATGTACCACATCGATTGGTGTGGGGATCCTTGTTTGTGATATATATTAATGACCTGGATGTGAATGAAGGAGGTATGATTAGCAAGTTTGTGGATAACACAAAAGTTGATCGTGTTGTGATGAGCAAACAAAGCTATCAAAGACTACAGCAGGAGGTAGATTAAATAGAAAGTTGGATGGAGTGTTGGCAGATGCATCCTGACATGTTCAAGGTGTTGCATTTTGGGAAGTCAAATAGGGATAAGACGTATACAGTAAATGTCAGGGTTCTAAGGAATGTTGCTGAACAGAGAGACCTTGGAAGTTCAAGCCTATAGTTCCCAGAAAGTGACAACATAGGTGGATAGGGTGGTGAAGAAGGCAAGTGCATGCTTGACTTCATTGGTCAGGGCAGAATATATGAAAGCTGAGACGTTATATTGCAACTTTACAAAACAATGTTTAGACGCCAAATGGAGTATTGTGTGCAGTTCTGATTGCTGAATTATAGGAAGGATGTGGTTCAGATGGAGAGAGTGCAGGGGAGATTCAGCAGGATGTTCCCTGGATTGGAGGACTTTAGTTATGGGGAGAGATTGGATAGGCTGGGCTTGTTCTCCCTGGAGCAAAGGAGGCTGGTGAGTGCTCTGACAAGACATATCTTAATGTATAAGAGGCATAGATAGGGCAGATAGTCAGAACCTTCTACCCATGGAGGGCATAGGTTTAAGGGGAGAGGAAGGAATTTTAAAATGGATTTGAGAGAAGTTTTTTTTACATGGAGAGTGGTTGATATCTGGAACGTGCTGCCTGAGGAGATGGTGGAGTTAGATACAGACACTAATAGGCAAGTTAAGGCAAGGCATAGAAGGATGCAGACCCAATTTGGGCAAATAGGAAGGTGGACAAAAACATCAGCATGGATATGATGGGTCAAAGGGCCTGTTTCTGTGCTGTGTGACTCCATGAGTCTATAATTATAGTTTCTATTTCTATTTAATTAGAACATAGTAAAATATTCCATAATACTTCAGAGGAAGTGTTACCAAGCAAAATCTTACATGGAGCCATGTAATGAGATTTTAGGACTGATGAGGCAGGTTTCCAGGAATGTCTTTCAGGAGGGAAGAGAAATTTGGATAGAGATTTCCCAAGGTTATGGTCTAGACCATTGCAGACACAGCTGGTAAGTAAATGACAGCCACCTGTGTTGTGTTCCCATTGACAGTCAAGCAGTTTTCGAAGGAAGTTCTCTTTAAGATGTGCTGAGATTGACCTCAGAGGCACTGCTTTGCATGCATGGCATATTAGCTTGGAGGGAGAACAACACTCCTCTCAATCTCTCATTCCTCAGTCCATCTGCTTGTGTCACCCACGTCGGAAAAATTCTCTTCTTAATGATAGACCTAAATACTCCTCGCTTCATTCACTCTCCTTCTGCATTCACTTGATGATGTTTATCCATTTTTACTTCCTCGGGTCTGCACACATCTATCCGATCTCTTCACCCACACTCTCTAATACAAAGGCTGCCAGTTCCTTCTCAGGGCAGCACCTCTAACGAGAGAAGGCCACATCCCCTCGAGCCTGTTGTACAGTAACAGGAGGAAACCATTCAGCCCCTTGATCTTAGTACAGCAATTAAATCATCTCTTAAGAAAATTCTAGTTAACGTAATCTTACCTGTCAAGTGTTATTCTGGCAAACCCAAGCCCTCCAAGACCGATATACTTCTCCTCCGGTATGGTATCTAAAAACGCTCACAGATGGTAGAGACTGAGATCTTAATTCCGGGGGTGGTGTGAGTTGGGACAGAGGCTCACTGCAAGCTGCCCCCTCGATACTACAGTACTCTTCCTCCAGAGTTCGGCATTCCTTCACTTCTGCCCAACCGACAGTGCAGCACTCCCTTCATTCACCTGCTCCAATATTCCCTCAGTGCTGTTCCCCAACAGTGCAATACTCCTTGAGCACTGCCCCTCCAACAGTTCAGTGCCCTTTCAGTACTAGTCCCTGCTCCCTCCACTCCTTTGGTACTGCCCTGACAGTGCAGCACCTTCTCTGCACTACCCCTGATCCTGGTACATCAATAAATCACCCATTGCACTTCTGTACCCTGCTGTCAGCCTAGAATTTTGTCCTGTGCCTTTGGAGTGATATACAAGACCATCAACTGACTTGGAAGTGAGAGAATGCTAATCAGTGGGTCACAGCTGGCCTTGGCATCAGGTCTGGGAGGTTGTGGGCCTCAGGAGGAGCTGTCTTACTGAGCTGGCTCACAGCGAACTGCATATTGGCAACAGATTAAGTGCTGGTAGCAACTGGAGCCTGTATGTACTGAGCGAGCTGGAATCAAATCAGCTCAAAACCATCTCCACCTGAGTGACAAACAGGAGGAGTGTTTTCCAAATGTATTAATCAACATTCCTCCAGAAGCACAAGCCTCGGCTTTGAGATGAGGATAATTTAGTTTCTGTGCTTTGCTTCTGGTTAAGTAGGTGGATGAGCCGCTCAAAAGTAACCAGTGCCCTGTGCGTAAATTAGCAATTTATACTGTAGCTAACCATTACTGATGTATGCTTGGGATGAAGTGACTACAGGATGAACCCACTTCTACTAATGAAGAATAATTGAATAGCCAAGGCAGGTCATGCTATCTTCATCAATGTATTGAACAGAAACACATTATCATTCTGTGCAGTACTGGTCGTATAGTCATTGTGTGCTTCTCCATTAAATTATAGCTTTGCATAGACACAGCGCAATGGAATTGCTTACTCGGGCAAGTTTTTACTCATCTGTGCTTACACTGAAATCTTTTACTCCTTGACAAACTCATTATAAATGTCAACAGTGGCCAATGCAATGGAAAAGTCATCTCCATGACAACCGTTGCTTTCAATGCATGGGGCACGCATGTGATGCTGAATGCAATATAAAAATGTTTAAGTGAGATTGAAGAAATAAATCAAAATTGTAATATTTACTCAACTTTCCTTTCTGTGATAGCTGACCCCCTATTGCAAGCCTTCTCAAACAAAAAAGTTAACACTTTGAATGCTGGCCTTATTCCCAACCTGAAATCAACTGGTAATGAAAGACAACATGAAATCTGCTGTAAATCTGAAATAAAAGCAGTGCTGAGAATACTCCAGTGGTTAGCCAGTGTCCATGGAGAGAGGTGGCTTTTCAGAGTAAATCTTTCTACAAAACAGAGGAAATGTTTGAGATTTATCAGGTAGAAGAGTGGTTAAATTATTGGTTTAAAGGCTACAGACCTCAGTTATTGATCTAGAGACAAGAGTCTGATCCGCACCATGGTTGGAGGGATAGTAATTAAATCAATGTGAAATTAAAAAGCTTATTCTACAAACGGTGACTATAAAATTAACAGAAGCTCTCCCATTGAGCCCAACACACAATGAACTACATGTTGGCAACGGATTAAGAGCTGTTAGCAGCTCAAGACATAGAACTGCCTGTATGTACTGAGCGAGCTGGAATCAAATCAGCTCAAAACCATCTCCACCTAAGTGACAAACAGGAGGAATGTTTTCCAAATGTATTAACCAACATTCCTCCAGAAACACAAGCCTCGGTTTTGAGGTGTGGATGATTTAGTTTCTGTGTTTTGCTTCTGGTAGGTGGATGAGAAATCCAAATGTAACCAGTGCCCTGTGTGTCAATTAGCAATTCATACCACAGCTAACCATTACTGATGAATGATTGGAAATTAAAATGCCTTTAACAGCAGGAAATCTGCCGTGTTTACTGAGTCTGATCTACATGTGACTCCAGACCTACCCAATGTGAATGGTTAAACAGCCCTTTGAAGATATCTGATGATCCTGTCCCTTTCAGGTCCAATCAGTAACGTAAAGCTTGTTAATGAAAAACTAAGCCACTTCTGTGGATCAGTGCTTTTTAAAGAGCAAGCTGGAACGGGGTCAAGTAGAAAGTGGCTCTCGGCTGGTTCTTAGTTCAGAGTTACACAATATAAATTGGCCTTAATGCACTTAACAATCACAAAGCCTGCCCTGCCTCCTCCCAATCTGCCACAATAGCTCACTACACTGTTTCTTTGAACCAAAACAACCCGCAAGTTGCATTCAAAAGAATTGCATTAGGGATGAAGAAAACTACCAATCAGGTGGGACGTGTGTGAAAATCCTCCAAGACTGTGCTGAATTTCCCAGTGTGCTGCCCTTAATGAGATGCATCTGGGAGGTCATAAGTGACAGTCCATTTTCTATCTTTTTTAAAGTGTTTTATTACTTTCAAATATTTTGTAAATGGGGATAAAAAGGCTGTCTGAGAATTAACAATTGGATAATAAAACCATCAGTTAAAAAGGAGATTTCTATCTGATTTGAGTGGGGAGCTTGGGTGTCATTATGATGGACATGTCAAGAAGTCAGTGATGGAGCAGGACAATTGGAGGCAGTAGGTCAAGTGATCAAACCTCTGTGGTCACATGCAAACAGAATTGGCAGCCCTAAATGGAGCTATTGAACCAATTGCATTGAGGGAAGCTTGTTATTGACTTCCTGCCAAGTGGAATGTCCCTGTAGGTCCTGAAATCACAGGTGGAGGAGGAGTGAGCTTCTGAAGTCATTTTTCATGGATGCAGGTGACTGCTGAATATCAGTTAGAGCTGTGGTGATGCACCAGTGAGGTGGCTGGTTGCTTTCATCAATGACTTGTTTCAATGCTTTCCTGTGTCCAAGAACTGTCATATTGTACTGTTTGTTGTGGTAAACTTTATTCCTTCATAAATTGTGAGGATTACTGATAGCACTGTGGGCTGGCTAATTATACCTGTTTCTATGCTGTATCTCTCTATGACTAACATTTATTATCCTTTCTCAATGGTTCTTGAACTCAGTACCCAGCAAAAAGCTTCAAATGGGAAACAAGCTGGTTTGGATTAGGAGTTGTGCAAGTTAGATACAGTAATGATGTCAGAAATAGAACATGTTGATCAGCAGTTCTGGCAGCACCTAACCAGAGAGAAACAGTTAACTGCTTTAATGTTGCAGGACAACTTGTCTCCACAGATGAGGACAGTCAAAAGGATGAACTAGGAGCAGGAGTGGGCCATTCAGCCCATCAAGGCTGCTCTGCCATTTAATAAGTTTTTGACTGATCTGATTATGACCCAACTGCACTTTCCTGTCTATCTGTGGTAACCTTTCAGCCCTTTGCCAGTCAAATACCTTTTCTCTATTGCCTTAAAAATACAGACTCTGCTTCCATTGCTCTTTTAGAAAGAGTTCCAAAGATTGTGACCCTTAGAATATTCTTTTTTGCCTCATCCCTGACTTAAATAGGTGATCCCTTATTTTTGAACAGCATCCCAGATTTTCCCATTGGAGGAAGCATCCTCTCCACCATCTCAAAATCCCACAGGATGCAATGCATACAAGCCTTTCCCACTTAACCTTTCTTCATAGGACAGCCTTCCTGTTCCAGATATTAGTCTAATACAAAAAACAAACTGCTGGAGGAACTTGGTGGGTCAGGCTGCGTCTGTGGAGGTGGAGGGATAAGTGGAAATCTTGGGTTGTGACCCTGCAGCAGTCCTTATTTTAAGCTAACTGGCCTATAGTTAACTACTTTCTGTCTTTCTTCTGTTTTGAATAAAGGAGTTACAGTTGTATCTTCCAATCTAATGAAACCTTCCCTGAACATAGGGGATTTTGTAAAATTAAAACCAATGTACCAACTATCTCACTGGCCACTTTTAAGATGCTAGGATGAAGTCCATCAGGACCTGAATGCCAGCTTGCATTTCCAACAACTTCCTCAGTGCTGTATCCCTGGTGGTTGTGCTCTTCCTGCCTCCCTCCCTTCCTTCCAATTCCTGATTTACAGCTGTTCCTAGGATGCTACTTGGATCCTCTAGTGATGTAAAAAAACCTGTTTAATTCGATCGACTGTCATCTTTGTTTTTCATTAATTCTTCCGATTCATTTTTGTAGGGCCAACAACTGATGATTTTTAAACTTTCTTTTTGCGGATCCATAGAAAATCTTGCTATTGTTTGCGGCTAGCTTTATCTTGCACACAATCTCTCTCTCTCTCTCTCTGTCTCTCTCTCTCTCTCTCTCATCTTTCAGCTATTTGTTACTGTGTTTTTTATATATTCTGTCCAGTCTTCACCCTGCCATCTGACTGCACAATTGTATGATTTCTTTTCTCTTTTATGTTTTTTTTATTTTTAACTGTTTTTAACTGTTTTTTTCTTGTTGAAATGCATCTATTCCATGAATTCTGAAAGATCCCTATACGTCTCTGACACTACCTCTCGACTAATTGTGGCTAGAACATGGAACAGTACAGCACAGGAGTGGGCCCCCAATTTAACTTGCTCTGCTTTCACCTCCTTACACATGCCTAACCTGCTAAGTATTCCAGTGTTCTCTTTTATGTCAGTTCTTCAGCAACTGCAGTGTTTTGCTTTTCCATTGAAGATGTTTGATTTCTTTTCCTGAAGTAGATTACTGAACCTGATTTATTTTCTCTCTAACAGCAATCTGGTGGTTCCATGATTGCCATTACTACTAGCTCAGTCCAAAGTCGGAATACTGCAGGTGCTGGAAATCTGAAATAAAGACAGAATGTAGCTGGAGATGCCCAGCAGGTCAGGCAGCAGCGATGGAGAGAGAGTCAGATCATCGGCCTTTCCTCTGAACTGGGAAAGGTGAGGAGTAAAACACTTTGGGATGTGGAGATAGGGGAGACAAAAGGGAAAGTCAGTAACTGGGATGAGAACAAGTGATTAAATGACCAAAGCCTGGTGAAAGAGGGCAACAAACAACAAAAAATAAATCTTGGAGTGCTGGAATTGAGATGCAAAGGCTTCTGATTATCAGAAATTATTGAACATTGCTCAGTCTGGATCTGGTATGGCATGGTAGTGTATGGGGCAGGTAAGGTAGTGTAGCAGTTAGCGTAACACTATTACAGCGCCAGCGACCAGTGTCCAATTCCAGCTGCTGTCTGTAAGGAGTTTGAACATTGTCCCCGTGTCTGTGTGGGTTTCCTCCGGGTGCTCCAGTTTCCTCCCACATTCCAAAGATGTATGGGTTAGAAGGTTATGGACGTGCTATGTTGGCGCCAGAAGTATGGTGACACTTGCAGGTTGCCCCCAGAACATGCCTCCAGAAGATGCATTTCACTGTGTGTTTCAATGTACATGTGACTAATAAAGAGATCTTATCTTATCTATAAATGAAGACACTGCAGTATTATATTGCTCGAGTTGTGTAATCACACCTGTTGCTCACCTGTGGGCTGGAACAGGTGCAGGGGATGGGGTGATAAAGCAATAACCAACTCATTAAGGACTGTGTGATCTTGGGCTATATTTTAAAATCCAGATGTTCCTTCCTTCCGGTGGATGTTTGTTTCCCTGGGAAAGAGGGAAGGATTGAAAATGTAAGCCCTAACCACATGGTTTAATTCAAGCTTTGGAGAATTCTATGACAATCAGAAACCATATTTACTCCGGCCTTTTTAAAAAAACACAAGATCCTCAAAAAAGTGGAAAAGATGTTTCCTTTCATGAGGAATTATAGAAGCAGGAGAACAGTTCCAGAGTATAAGGTCTTCCATTTAAGACAGAAAAGGGAATTTCTTCCCACAGAGAATTGTGAATCTTCCCAAGTCTCTATCCTGGTAGACTATGGAACCTGAATCATGGAACAGATGAGAAGTTTAAGGTGACGGGGAAAAGATTTACTGGGAACCTGAAGGGCAGGTTTATTTTGTACAGAAGGTGGTCTGTACATGGAATGAGCTGCTAGAGGAGTGGTTGAGGCAGGTACAATAACAATTTTAAAAGACAGTCAGACAGGTACACAGATAGGAAAGGAACAAATGGGAATAGCTTGGATGGGCATCTTGGTCAGCATGAACCAGTGGGATGAAGGACCCATTTCTGTGCTCTGTAACTCTATTCAAGGCCGAGATGGGCAGATTTTTGGTTTAAAGGGGAGTCTGAGGTTCTGGGAAGCAGGCAGGAAAGTGGAGTTGAGGACAGAGTCAGATCAGTCATAGTAGGTTTTTGTATTGACCAAGGGGCTTTAAGGGGGATAAAGACAAGTAGGTTTGGGTCCATGCAACTGAAGGCATAGGTGCCAACAGAAGACCAAAGCAAATCAGGAAGGGCAGACTGAATCTGCTGGAGGATTGGAGAGCTGACGAAGTTCCAGAGGTGGGTGGAGTGACCTTATTGAGGTTTATAACATCATGAAGGGCATAGATGTGGTGAATAATCAATCTTTTTCCCAGGGAAAGGGAACCAAAAACTATAGGGCATAGGTTTAAGATGAGAGGGGAAAGATTTAAAAGGGGCCTGAAGGGCAACTTCTTCACACAGAGTGGTGAGTATATGGAACAAGCTGTTAGAGAAAGTGGTTGAGGCAGGTACAATAACAACATTTAAAAGGTACTTGGACAACTACAAGGATAAGAAAGGTTTAAAAGGATATGGACCAAACATGGGCAAGTGGGACTCACTTAGGTAGGTATCTTGGTTAGAATGGATGAGTTGGGCTGAATGGCCCGTTTCCCTGCTGTATTACTGACTCTAACTCTACAAGTGAAACTGTGGAGAGCTTTGAAGGTGTGGATTTCACAATGAAGTTGTTACTGCTGAAAGCCGGTGTAAGTCGGAGAACATGACAGGGTACAGGACTTGGAGTGAGTTAGGACAAAGTGGTGATCTGGGAGCTCAGCTTTACTGAAAGCAGAATGGGCAAGGTCAGTCAAGTGACTGTTGGAATAACGAAAGCTGGAGAAGACAAAGCACACACTGGAGAACTTGCTGTCACGGTCTCACTCGCACTGAAAGATCAAATCTGCTCATCTTGTCATGTAGGGACAGAAGAATCACAATGGAGACATGGAATGCTCTCGGCTCTTCCTGTTGCTGTGGAAGTCACATTGGACGTGGAATTGCATTTGGTTAAATTCATGCTGCAGAACAGCTGTCTGCCTCTGAGGGCATGGGGCAGTAAATGAATCACATTGCTTCTAGCTTTAACTGTAAAACTGAAGACTTTGGAATTTCATCATCACCCCAGCTTTCATACACTGCCTTGTGTTTCTCAAGTCTTTGATATTGGTGCAATGTGTTTTACTGCTGATAGAGGCAGTGTCCTCCGTGACAGGAGGGCATATGGAAAATTCAGTGTGGAGGGATGTCTGTACAATGGACTGGAGATCACAGTGCACGTATCTGCACTATAGATCATTTTTAATTGGGTTATAAATGCAAACAAAAGAATGTGAGAGATTGACACCTTTTCCAATGGAGGGTATTGCAGTGTGATTTAATAAAAAAGGACATAGTGGAGAAAAACAGACCATTTCTAGTGGTCCCGGTGCTTAGATTGAGGTGGTATTGACAGAAGATGGAATGAAAGCTTTAGGCAAGCACAGGGAAAGTTTTGCTGCACAGAGAATTGAGAAATTGTGCCATTCACTCTGAGTTAGTGATTGAAACAAAGATAACATTTAAGAAGAATTAGATTGGCTGTCTACTGAAAGGTAATAATGAGATTTGGTATGACACTTCCATGAACTTGAATATGGATTGTACCCATGAGGTTTCAATCATGGAAGCCTGAACATTATGAAGTGGGAAATAAGGCGGTTGGCTAATTGAGGAACATATAAGGGCTACATGGTCATAAATTCAAGGCAAAGTTAAGTACAAACAAGCAGATGTCCTGGCACTTCTCCATCGGCTTGTAACTGGGACTGTGAACATAACGTTATCTCTGGGAGCTTGAGACCTCCAGCAAACTTGGCTTATAACAACAAAAAAAAACATGCATTTATATAGTACCTTCTATGTGTGGTAAAATGTCCCTGTGGAGATAATTGTATTATCAAATAAGATTTGACAATGAGCAAGGATAGTCTTGGGCTACAGAAAGATATCGATTAGCTGGTATGTTAGGCAGAGCAATGGCAGATGGAATAAGTGCAATATGATGCATTTTGGGAGGTCAAGTGAATAGTAGGGTGCTAGGGAGATATGATGGTAAAAAGGTATATTGGTTGTTAGGGTGCTACAGGCTGGTGAGCCTTGCATCAGTGGTGGGATAGTTAATGGAAGGGATTCTGAGGGACAGGATTTATTTGCATTTGGAAAGGCAAGGACTGATTGGGGATAGTCAGCATGGCTTTGTGTGTGGGGAATTATGTCTCACGAACTTGATTGAGTTTGTTTTGAAGAGGTGATAAAGAGGATTGAGGGCAGGATGGTAAACATTGTCAAATGCCTTGCTAAACAGTACGTAGACAAGGCCCTGTGTGATAGGTTGGTCCAGGAGGTTAGAACACATGAAATTCAGGGTAAGCTAGTTAACTGGGTACAAAATTGGCTCAGTGATAGGAGTCAGATGGTGTAGTGGAGGATTTCTCTCATTGGAGGCCTGTGACCAGTGATATGCTGCAAGATCAATGCTGGATCCTCTGATTGTCAAAGATATTAATGATATGGATGAGAATGGAGGTGGCAGGATTGGTATGTGGTCAGATGGCACAAAATCAGTGATAGTGTTCAGTGAAGAAGGTTGGCTTGGGTTACAACCGATGCTGACCAACCGGTGAACGGGTAAAGGAATGGCAGATGGAAGTTAATGCAGTCAAGTGTGAAGTGAAGCTTTTTTGGAAGTTAACCCAGGGCAGGACCTACACAGTGAATGGCAGGGCCCTGGGGAATGTTGTAGAACAGAGACCCAAGGGTACAGGTACATAGTTCACTGAAAGTGGTGACTTAGCATCATCTTATTTTTCACTGAGATTCCAGCATCTGCAGTCCTTTGTTTCTCAAGTCTCTCCTCAGGCTTGCTCATCAGGGCAGGCACGGTAGTGTAGCAGTTAGCATAATACTTTACAGCGCCAGTGACCCAGGTTCAATTCTGACCACTGTCTGTAAGGAGTTTGTACATTCTCCCCGTGACTGCGTGGGTTTCCTCCGGCTGCTATGGTTTCCTCCCAAATTCCAAAGACGTACGTGTTAGGAAGTTGTGGGCATGCTATGTTGGCCCCGGAAGCGTGGCGACACTTGCGGGCTGCCCCCCCCCCCAGAACACTCTACGCAAAAAGATGCATTTCACTGTGTGTTTCAATGTACATGTGACTAATAAAGATATCTATCTAACTAAGTTTTGGGTACTGAGTTGGTGAATGTGTACTTCCTTTCAAATGGCAGAACAGATTCAAGGGCTAGAGGGCCCCCTCCTGTTACTGATCCTGTTAAACTTTAATCTGAGTGACACGATTCAATAGAATGTTTCAAATTGTAAGCATTAACGGGGCTCAATTCCTCCCTTATTTAATTTATACACTAATGTGTGTTGGCAAGTTGGGGACCGTGCCACTGGCACATGTGGGAAAATGCCTCAGGGATTCTGGTGTCAGTGTCTGGAAATTAATTTAAATTGCATACATTAATCCATTTGTGTGACAGAATGAAATTGAATATCTACATTTGACTCTGTGCCCTTGTGCTGGAGAGTGGTACCCCTGCTGTGAGATGTAACTGAACAGTCATTGGTCGCACAGCTACCTAGCAGTTGACACAAGGCTTGGATATACAGTATACGTGCACTGTACTAAATGCTCCTGATAGTGGGAGTGCTGAAATGTTGGAGATTCCATCATTTGGAAGGATCATTAAACTGGGATCTTGTTATATATAAAATATGAAAGAAAATGAAGGCAGAGTTTTATTCTTTATGAAGTTCATTTATTTCATTTTCCTTAAGCCGTCTGAGTTCACGTCTGCTAACACACCCCTTGGAGCGATCAGCCAAAATGGTGAAACAGTGACACAGATAAACCCCAAGGACACCATAACCTCTGCTGGCTTGGCAGAGAACAACCATATACATTCAATTACAAGTATTGCGACATGCATTACATTGCCAGACAGACCTCTCAACTAGATGCAAAAGATCACATGACATTCAAAAAGTGGACTAGTTTCCTCCTGGAATTACTATCAATTCCTGAACTGACATTACTAAAAGAAACCATTCCTCATCTGCCTATCACCCCTCCTCACCTGGATCCAACTATCACCTACCAGCTCTTGCTCCACCCCTACACTTCACCTCTTTATACTGGCTATCTCCCCTCTATCTTTCAGTCCCGATGAAGGGTCTCGACTCAAAATGTTGACTGTTCATTTCCCTCCACGGATGGTGCCTGACCCACTGAGTTCCTCCAGCATCTTGTCTATTGCTCCAGATTCCAACATCTGCCGTCTCTGGAGTCTCTCACCAAAAGAGACAACCTGTTATGATGACATTGCTGCCATGCTGTTCCCTACAATACAACAGTGATACTTTATTATCCTGAAAGAGACATGAAAAGTGCAATAAAACCTGTCTCCCTTTCTTTTTGTGTATGAATTTTTCCGATTAAAAGTCCACACAACACTTCAAGAAGCAGAGTTTTCCTGTTTCCAGAAATGGCAGAATCAGTGGATTTCAAACACAAACCTCATCCAGCAGAAATTGCATCCCTTCATTTAAAAATCACTATGATGAATTTCTTCTAATTCTCTCCATTTGTGGAGAGGGTCTGGTTGTGGGGAATTAAATTAGTTCATGTGGGCACAAACAGGAGCATTTTAAAAGCTTTTGGAATATTTTCAATTTACTAAGAAGCTGCCTGGTATACTCCAATGTAAGTAGCAAACAATTCCATATATATTTCTTTTGAAACCATTTAAAATTGGACTGCCCACAGACAGTTATAAAAAGATATAATTTGGGGTTAAACCAGTTTCCAGTTGTACTGATCAATTTGCTCCAATTTATCATGCTAAGATTTATCAAGTAATACTTCAAGAAATTTTTTGAAAATGTCCTGATGTGATTGTTTGTTTGTGTGGGATTTGTGCACAGTAATCAGCAAATAGGAACTTGAAAGAAAAAGATGCTGCCCAAAAAGGCAGCAGTTTCCTGCATTATTGATTGATCCAAAAGCATTAAAAGTGTAAAGTCTGTCTCCACTTTCTATCAATTGCATGCCATCAGAAACTCTCATCTAATGTAGATCAAGGGTGCACGTTACCTGGTAATTGCTCCCCAGCTCTTTCCCTGCTGGTCCTGAGGAAACACAGCACTGCTTTCCTTGTCCAAGAATATTTGGCTGAGATGGATAGTTAACTGGACTATTGGGGAATTGGGGGCAAGGAGGATGGGCAGAGAAATGGAGCAGAGGCCAACAAACAGATCTGCCATTATCCTTTTGAATGGTGGAGCAGTGTCAAGAGGTAGAAAAGCTTTTTAATTTGTTTTCTGGGATTTGACATTGCTGGCAAGGCAACATTAATGCCTGTCTCTAATTACCCATGAAACGCCAGCGTTGAGTAGCCACCTTTAACTGCTGCAGTCTTTCTGGTGAGGGTGCTCCCACAGTGCTGCTGGTTGAGGAGTTCCAGGATTTAGACCCAAAAATGAAGAAGGAATGGGATATATATTTCCAAGTCAAGATAATATATGACTTGGAGGAGAATCCACTGGTAACAGAATTCCCATGTGCCTGAAACCCTTGTCCTTATTGGTAGACCATATGGGCTTGGGAGGTGTTGTTGGAATAGCCTGGGCAAGTAACTGCAGAGTATTTTGTAGGTGGTACACCCTGCATCCACTGTGCATCGGCAGTGGGGAGGATAAATGTTTACCAAGCCTGTGACCTGATCTTCTAGCTACAATTTTTAAATGGCTGTTGAATTTCAGTTTAACAGAAACCATAGAATGTTGGAAATCAATGTTTGTTGGAAACAAAGATACTGCAGATGCTGAAAATCTGAAACAAAGGGAATCTAGAACTGGAGGGCATGGGTTTAAGGTGAGAGGGAAAATATTTAAAAGGGACTCAGGGTGCAACTTCTTCTTGCAGAGGGTGGTGCATATATGGAACGAGTTGTCAGAGGAAGTGGTTGAGGCAGATACAATAACATTTAAAAGAAACTTGGACAGATACATGAATAGGAAAATTTTAGAGGGATATGGGTCAAATGCAGGCAAATGGGATTAGTTTAGATGAGAATCTTGGTTGGCATGGACCATTTGGGCCGAAGGGTCTGTTGACTCTGATTCAAAAACTAGAAAATCTGGAGGTGTTCAGTAAATTGGGCAGCATCTGTGGAAGGAGAAACAGAATTAATGTTTCAGGTTAAAGATGCTTTTTCACGATTCCATCAGGCTCTCCCCACTATGAATGAGAGAGGATCTTACAGAAACATAAATTTATGAAAGGGATAGATAAGATGGAGGCAGGAAAGTTGTCTCCACTGGTAGGAGAGACTAGAACTAGGGGACATAGTCTCAAGGTTTGGGGAAATAGATTTAGGACAGAGATGAGGAGGAACTGCTTTTCCCAGAGAGTAGTGAATCTGTGGAATTCTCTGTCCAGGGAAGCAGTAGAGGCTACCTCATTAAATATATTTAAGACACAAATAGATTTTTTGTATAGTAAGGGAATTAGGGTTTATGGGGAAAAGGCAGGCAGGTGGATCTGAGTCCACAGTCAGATCAGCAATGTTTACTTTCTGAATTCAGTGATGGCAGTGGTTATCTCAACAAGCAGAAGGCCCAAGTATGAGGGGTGGGCAAAAGAGGTCGATGAGCTGAATTTTTTTAATGTGCTACGTTTCAATCTGGAACTCAGCCTGAAAGATCTAGAAGTAAATTCAACAGGAGCATTCAAAACAGACGTGAATAGGATGCTTGAAAAAGCAATTGTGTGTGATTATGGGGGAAAAGTCAGGTGAATGGAATAAATTTATACTTGGACAAGATTCCTGCACAGAAGTGATGGGCTGAATAATTTTATTCTAAGCTTCTACGATTACATTGCACACTTGAGATGAAGTTTTATTCATTTATTACAGCTTGCTGATGCTGCAAAAGTCATTGACCTAAAATGTAAACTTCGTTTCCCTTTTCACAGGTGCTGCCTGACCTATGAGTGTTTACAGCATTTTCAATTTTCTTCTGGAACCAATTTATAATTTTGCTACAATCTTGTGAATGAAGCTTGCAACAAGGGAAAAGTAAAAATGCTTCAGGCGGTCATTTCCGTGCATGAGATTCCTGTTGATAGCTTATCCTTGCACTGCAGATGATTGGAAGGGATGAGGACTGCGTAGATCTGCAAGTTTCTTGTAAGTAATTTAGTTGGATAGCTCTTGTTTCCTCCAAACATGTTACTTTGGAAGCCAGGTCTCTTGCACACCCACAAATACAGTTAGAACAAGCAACATTTCACCCTTGGCTCCTGAGTTCAAATCCCAGTTTGTTTAATGAGATGGAAGTCTCCATCCAATCCCATCTGCCAAATTGTTCTAACCTGGCACCACTTGCCAGTAATTGGCCAATCCCACCGAGGCCACTGAATAGGGAAGTGGCCACTTTGACAAATGGATGGAACATATGCTTAACGTTGGGACAGAATTGAAGAGATGTTACCCTGTCCCCATTGGTTCAAGGTAAAGGTTAGCTGGACATACTTTGTTGCTGATAGCTTCTATTACCCAGCATCAACAGAGGGAAGATGTTAAACAAAACCAGAAGCTGCTGGAAATGCTCAACAGGATGGGGAGTCTGTATAGAATCAGAAAAATGGAGCTAGTGCCTCAGGGCGATGGTCTTTCATTCAAGCTTCAAGTATTCATAGATACTTCCTGACCTGCTGAGTATTTCTGACATTTTCTGATTTTCATTAAAGGTTTCCTGAAACTGCAGTATCTTGCTTTGGTTTTCACCCCCACTGAGATCAGAACCAAGGGCCAGAAATGTAAGATATTCATCAAAAAACAGTTAAGTGTCGACCTCCCAAAAGCCAGCAGAAGATAGAGGAACAGATATTCAGGAAAATCATGGACAGATGTAAAAATAACAGGGTTGTTATAGTGGGTGATTTGAACTTCCCCAATATTGACTTAGATGGGGCAGATTTTGTTAGGTGCATCCAGGAAACAATGTATAGATAGTCCAGCAAGGGAAGGGTCTGTACAAAATCTTGTATTGGGAAACAACGCTGGCCAGATGGTCAAGGTTTCAGTGGGAGAGCATTTTGGAAACAGGGATCGTAATTTGTAACTTTTAAGGTAGTTATAGATAAAGATAGGACTGCTCTTTGGGTGAAAGTGACAAATTGGCTAATTACAACAGTGTTAGGCAAGAACTGGGGAAAGCCAATTGGGAGTGGCTGTTTGAGGGTAAATCTGCAGCTGACATGTGGGAGTCTTTTAAAGGCCAACCAGTTAGAGTTCAGGACCAGCTTGTTCCTGTGAGGAAGAAAGATAAGGAAGGCAAGGCTTGGGAACCTTGGATGACAAGACTTAATGTAAGTTTAGTCAAAAAAAGAAAAGAAGCAGGTGTAAGGTTTAGGAAGCTGAAATTGGACAAGACCCTTGAGGAATATAAAGGAAGTAGGGAATAACTTGAATTTAGGAAGGCTAAAAAGGACCATGAAATGTCCTTGGCAAGTAGGATTAAGGAGGATCCCAAGAAATTTTGCATGCATACTAGGAACAAGAGGGTAGCTAGGGACAGGGTAGGACTTGAGGACAAAGGAGGAAATTTGAGTGTGGAGCCAGAGAAAGTGTGAAAGGTCCCAAATGAGCACTTTGCATTGGTATTCACCAAGGAGAAGGACATGGATGATGGTGAGATCAGGGAGGGATATGTTGATATTCTAGGGCATGTGGATATTAAGAAGGAAGTGATGTTGGGTGCCTTGAGAAACATTAAGGTAGATATCCTAATGGCCTGATGGATACTGAGGGAGACAAGGGAAGGGATTGATAGGGCCTTGATGGAGGTCTTTGTGTGCTCTTTAGGACACATTAGGCAAGGTCCCAGAAGCTGGGGGAATAGCCAGTGTGTTCACTGTGGATTATCCCTATTGTGATATCTGTATCACAGTAAGGATAATCCAGCAAATTATAGGCTGGTGAGTCTTGCATCAGCAGGAGGGAAATTATTGCAGATAATTCTTGGTGATGGGATTTACTCACATTTGGAAAAGCATAGCCTTATGGGATAGTCAGCAGAGCTTTTTATGGGAGAGGTCCTGTCTCTTAAATTTAATTGAGTTTTGTTTTGAGGGGTGATGAAGATGATTGAGGGTAGGGCAATAGATGTTGTATACATAGACTTCAGTAAAGCATTTGACAAGGTCCCTTATGGCAGATTGGTCCAGAAAATTAAGTTGTGTGGGATCCACAGTGAGTTGGTAAGTTGGATACAAAATTGGCTTCATCGTGGACTCTTGATCTCTCAGTCTACCTCGTCATGGCCCTTGCACTTTACTTATCTACCTGCACTGCACTTTCTCTGTGGCTGTCACACTATATTTTGCCTTCTGTTTTTTTTGTTCTTTTTAACGACCTCTACGTATGTACTTGTATATGGAATGATGTGACTGGATACAGGCAAACAAAAGCTTTTCACTCTATCTCGTGATAATAATAAACCAATTACCAGTACAAGTGTTAGAAGCAGATACCATAGCAACATTTAAGAGGCATTCCAACAGACACGTGGACAGGCAGGGAATGGGGGAATACAGGCCATTGAAGGCAGATAGGATTAGTTAGATTGGCATCACGGTGGGCTAAAAGGCCTGTTCCTGAGCTGTACTGTTCTGTGGATGTTTTTTTGCCCTTTCGTACACCAGATACTTCTGCCTGCTAACATGAAAGGATGAAGGACTTGTATTCTGGAACTCCTGATCATATTTTCCGGAGCTTTATGTGCTATCAGGTACTTGAGATCACACTTGTAAATGTGTCGGATGTTTTGAGATGAGATTCCACCAGCAGCAGAATCATGAATGTCCTGCAATCATGAATGTCTTGATGGGACATCTTTAGCATGTGATGAGAAAGTATCTACATTCCTGGGACTGATCATTCAACAAACTATGGCATTGAGCTACACGTGGAAATACTGTACAAAAAGCATAGTCAAATAAGTAGATTTTGAGGGATATCTGATGGGGAGGTGGAGTTGTTTATTGAAGGAATTCCAGACCTCGTGGCCTGGGCAGCTGTCTGGCTGCCAGTGGTGGAGTGATGAGAGACTGAAGGGCAGAACAGGAGCAATGAAGAGATTGAGTGCTGCAGGTTTGAAGGGGTTTATAGTGACAGGGAAAGGCGAGGGGGATTTGTGAGCAAAGAGGAGAATTTTACAATGGAGGCACGGCTCTGGTGTAGGTCGGCAAGCACAGTAATGCAGGTAATAGAGCTGTTCCCTCGCAGTGCCACAGACCCGGTTCAATCCTGACCTCGGGTGCTGTCTGTGTGGAGTTTCCATGTTCTCCCTGTGACTGCGTGGGTTTCCCCTGCGTGCTCCAAATTCCTCCCACGTCACAAAGATGTGCAGGTTGGTACATTAATTAGCCTCTCTAAAATTGCCCCTAAAATTGTCTCTAAAGTGGAACGAATAGAAATCGGTGATTGATGACTAGTGCAGACTTGATGGGCTGAAGGGCCTGTGTCCATGCTGTTTGACTCTAAGCCAGACTGATGGGTGAACAGTACCTGGGATGGACAATTTTGGATGAGCTCATGTTTATGCAGAGTGGAAGGAAGGAGAGACGTGAAAGTGTTAAACATCTAAAATACAAACATCTTAAACAAATTATTGTTGTTTACATAGACGACTTTCAGTTTGAGAAGCCCCTCTAGAATGTCAATTATAAACTTACTAACCATAAACGCTCATTAATGTGCTTTTACACAGAGCCTGAGGAAAGGACCAGCAGAAAGGATCTCCCACACCCAACTCCCACTGATATGAAAAGAGAGGTTGAAGTTTAGTAAGTATAATAATTTGGATCGATATCCCTGCTCAACCTCCTGGGTGACCCTGGTTACACCACAGGCTGTACATAAACTGGAATGGGTTTCATGGCCTCACTTGGCTGGAGCTCTGATACAGGAGACGGGAAGATCTGCTCCTGGGTGAGTTCAACTACATGTAATCACATGGATCATTCTGCTTCAATAACTCTGCAGTAAGTTAAAACACATGTTTTCACATTTGAGAGTTGGGGTTAGCTCATATGCTGCACAGTTGGGGTTAGCTCATATGCTGTTCACTAATGGTCACTGCAGCAGCCTGGTCTTCAGCTGGGGTCTCTCTGTCACATCGAGTACAGGGCGGATGCTGGGGTCTAACATCGGGTACAGGGCAGATGCTGGGGTCTCTCTGTAACATCGGGTACGGGGCAGATGCTGGGGTCTCTCTGTCACATCAGGTACGGGGCGGATGCTGGGGTCTCTCTGTAACATCAGGCACAGGGCGGGTGCTGGGGATCTCTCTGTCACATCAGATACAGGGTGGATGCTGGGGGCTCTGTCACATCGGGTACAGGGCGGATGCTGGGGTCTCTCTGAAACTGGGTACAGGGCAGACGCTGGTCCCATATTGCAATGTCAGAACAATTTGCATTCCATTGATTTTGGCAGAGTGGATCTGTTAGTACAGAGGTCAGTTACTGTGTCCGATTCTGCAGTCGAGGTTATTGATGGGGAGCGATTATTGAATCTCACTGTGACAGCTAGGAATTTCAATTCAAGTAATTAAATCAATCTGGAATAAAAAGGCAATACTAGCAAGTCCTTTAGGGAATCTAGTCTTACTCTGGCCTGTATGGGAATCCAGACCCACAGCAGTGGGGCTGATATTTTACTGCCAACTCAAATGGCCCTGCAAGCTAGAGACAGAGATGAATGCTGACCTTGCCAATGAAGCCCACCTACAGACTGAGTAAAGAAAATAGTGCATGGTTATCATTAAACAGGCTTCAGTTATACAGTTTGTGTTTGTGCTGGTAATGGAGTTGGCAGCCATCCCTTGAAAAGACAGAAGAACTTCAACCTTCCTTAATTCCTAAGGGACCCAGTCTCCCCCGTCAGAACTTGATCTGCGAATGGTTGATTGTTGCATTAATGTTGGCATTGGGAACTTTATGGTAGATTCATGTCAATACTTAACTTTCAACTGATTCAGACAAGAAGAGTTAAGATTGGGAACAGCAGTTCCTGTGTAATTACTGTCTGCTTAATGCAGTGAAATGCCCCGGTGTTGATTTTTCAGAAACAATGTCTGCCTTCAACTGGCAAACGCAGAAAGAACAGGACTTAGTTTCATTTAAACTCTGGAATAGTAATCGAGAGGTTGATTTTCTCTGGTGCAAGCTCACCTGTCTGATCCATCCCAGTGCAACGTGCCAGCATGAGGCAGCTAACTGCTGCTTTGATTCAAGTGCAGGAGAACAGCATCCTCTCCAGTACAAATCCTCCTGGATGGAATATGCCACTCCTTGTGACATGTATGTCTTTGCTTGGAAGGGTGTGTAAATTTAACTTGTCTACACACATTATTTCTCTTTCTTGTTATATTTTTGTGGATGGTGAAATAGGTTGGTTTACTAAATCTTTCAAGTGCAAGTGTTGCTGTCCTGGAAAAAGGTCCCACTGCTTGGATTTTCAGCATCTGGCCAGGAGCTGCTGTACTGTCTCCCTGGGAGCTGCATTGAAATCTCATCCAGTCTTGGATAGTGGCAACCTTCAAACACTTTGGACATGAGTTCATGAACAGTGATATTTGAAACACATTGGAAGACAAGTACCTACTTGGATTTGTATAGTGCCTTTCATCATTGTAAAATGTCCCAAGGAGCTTTTCAGGAGCTTTATCAAAGAAGTTGGACATCAAAGCATTCTAGGAGATATTGGGGCAGTTGACAAGGTATCAAGGAGCTTCTTACAGGAGGAAAAAGGGTTAGTGAGGCAGAGAAGTTTACGGAGGGAATTCCAGAACACGGGGCCTCGGCTGCTGAAGCCACAGTCACCCATGGTGAGAAGCGCATGGGACTAGAACTGGAGAAGTGCAGACATCTGAGGTTAGTTGGGCATTATAATGCAGCATTATGATTAAAATGTCTGTCAGGGCTCATTTGGTGACATTTTTGAATCTCATTCTTGAAACATTTAAAATCCTGAGGGGTTTTAATGGGGTAATGCAGAAAATGTTTCCTTTTAGGAGTTGATTTTTGTAAAAAAAATAACTGGCTGCCCACTTGAGAGACGAGGTGGTGGAAGTTGAATCTTTGAAATGTTTTAAAGTCAAGGTAGATTATTCAAAAGCAAGAGTGTGAAAGGCTATTAGAGTTGGCAGGGATGGAGTGCTGAGGTTACAATCAGATCAGTCAGATCTTATGAAGCAGTGGAGCAAGTTCGAGGAGCTGAGTAAACTACTCCTGCTCCTAACTCGTCAGTCTGTATCATCAGGAAACCTGACCACACAATTGGGTAAAATGATTGAATGCTGCATCGGGTGCATTGAACAAAGGCTACATTGGTCTCTCACAGACATGTCTATATATTAAAAATTGAGAAAGTTCCTCAGTGTCCCAAGTCAAATTTTAAGCCTTGACCAATTGTGGTCAGTTATCTCATTAATTTTGTGAGTTTACTCTGCACAAGTCAGTTGGTTTTCCTGCTCCTTCGTTGAATATGGGCAAAACTGGCAAGCCTGGCATTTAATTTATTTCCCTAAGTGCCCTTGAGGAGGCAGCAGTGAGGCACCTCCCTGAACAACCGCAGTCCATCCGGCGAAGGTGTTCCCATACTGTCGTTGGGTATGGAGTTCTAGTGACAATGTAGGAACACTTGTGCGAAATGAATATTTTTTTAAAAATCTGACTGGCATGTAGTAATGTTACCAATGAGTTATGGGATTCTCAGTCTTGAAAGAAATGCTGCTGTGGGTTGTTCTCTGTGTTACTCAAATGTGGTAACGACCTTTCCTCACACCAGCCTCATCACACACTCATTTCCCTTCACACCCTTTCTACCAGCACCTGATCCCTCAGGGAACCTTTGTGCTTGACTTCTGATCAAAGATCTCATAGCTTGAAAGAATGGAAAACATTTTTGAGTGACAGCATGTTTGACAATATATAAATTCAATTTCATTTTACTGTCACAACTGTTGTTCTCTGCACCTCCTGCCTTTCAAAATGTCACTGTGCAGTAAACAGCTGAACACACACTGTGACACCCTTATCACCAAGAGATAATAGGATCTCTCCTGAAGATTCAGTGAAAGAAAAGCAACAAAAAATATGTGTTTATATCTGAAACCTTTGACCAATTGCAGCTAGCAGTCTCCTTCTGTTAATTAAAATTTTGTTGTGCGATTAATCTTTGGGAGAAATGTGGAAAGTATTTCTCTAATGTTATTTTGGTGTGGAGTAGGTTGGGAGCCGAGCTGCTTCCTGTGCGAAACATCAATTCATTTTCATTTATGTAGCCAATGTTAATCATAAAAAAATTACATTTCTAGTGCTCCTTTCACTTCTTACTCAGGATGTCCCAAAGCATTTTAAGCCAATGCAATACTGCTGAAGTGTAGTCACTTTTAAATTATCATGGAGCCAAAATTACACAGCAAGCTCCCAAAAACATCGACTTGATAATGAGGCAATTGTGCTGATGACTGACCTGTGATTCTGGAGGGACTCCCTTGGCTGCCATCAGTATGTCTATTTGGGACCTTTGCAGCTGTACAGGGCAGTGCAGAACATGGAGTGCACTGGGGGTCTGATGTGGGTGCATCCATCCTCTCGCAGTGTCCAGAGACATCCAGTAATGTGTTGAGCTGAGGGCTCGGATGCCCTTTGCATCTGCTCTGTCAGCTTTTCTGCAGCCACAGCTGCCACATCACATGTGGACCCATTGTGGGTGGACGGGGTTGTCTAGCTTCATTACAATGAGTTCCCATGTCACCCATTTACTTATAGGAGGCTATTCAGCCCAGCAGTCCAATGCTGTCTCTTACTAGAGCATTCCCATCAATCCCAGTCCCCACTTATTTCCCTATAACCTATTCTCTCCATGTGGCCACCAACTTCAGCCTGATTCTCCCTCCACTTTCCCATACAGGGGGTAGTCAACAATAGTCAATTAACCCACTGACCTGCATGTCTTTGGAATGAGGGAGGAAACTTGAGTACCTAAAGGAAACCCACACAGTCACAGTGCAAGCTCCACACAGACGGACAGTGCTGGTGGTCAGAATCACACCCAGGTCACTGGAGCTGTCAGGGAGTAGCACTGAGTGTGTACTGCCCAATAAAAACTTTTTTTCTGTTTTACTTCACTATTTAATTTAATGAACAGTCATATTTTAAATATTTTTAATTTTTAAAAAATTCTTTTAAGTACATAAATGACAATCGACTGTTGTGAAATGCACCCTTATCATCAGAGACATTTGAAAAGGGTGAAACAGGCCCTTGATATCAGAAGCTGCCAAAGGTTTTGCAGACAGGGCCTCAGTATGTGTTGCCCAGAAGCTTGGCCACCACCTGCGACCAGCACCTGTCACGGGATGACTGCAGAACCAAAGCCTCAGTCACGGGAGCTGCTCAACTGCAAAAGATTAAAAGTGACTGTGAGGGTCCGTACAGAGGACATGCATATGTGGCCTCAGATCGAGCACAGTCCACCCCATCAAAGTTTTCTTCTGGTCAGGTTGAGCTGGGGATACTATAGACCAGGATAGAGGAGAGAGTTCGCCTACTCTTCTTCAAAGTAGTATTGTGGCCACTTGAAAGGGAGAACAGGCACTGACTCAGTTAATGTCTCAGCCGAAAATGGCACCTCAACACTAGAGCATCAGCCAAGGTTTTGGTGTTCAAATCTCTGGAGTGGTTTGCTGTTCTTTTCCAAAAAGCTGCCGCATGGAATGCTTGCACATATGTTCAAAATAAGAATGAGCATCAATGCTCAGCAGTTTTCATGCATAATATATGTATCTCATAAAACAGTGGCTGTGTGCCAGAACCTTGCTGAATGTAGCATTTATCCATCCAGTGATTGTTGTCGATTAAGGTTCAACAACCGTGCTGAGACAACTATCACATCTCTGAGAATCATTCAGAGGGGACTTGAGGCAGGGAAATCCCTCCCAGGGTTTGCAGCCCATCAGAGCCTTGTAGAGGGGCTTTGCTTTTCAAAACATCTCCAGTGTGCGTAAGACCACACTGGTTCTTTAAAATCCACAACTGACTGTACTCCTCCTGCCCAGTTGTTCCACAGGTCTTTTAAATAACAACCCCAAAGAGAATAATGAACCAGTGTGAAATGTCTCAGCTGCAGAAAACCAACAGGAAATTTTAGTTGGATATCAGCACATCATGATAGACTGATACAGAGGATTGTGGAGCATTCAGCAGCTGCTGGCACAATTGGTCTCCACTTTAACAGACGAGGCTTAAGTGGAAAAACAATTTTGAGACTGTTTTCCAATGAATGCTGTGAAAATTGAGGCAAGGCCAATTTTTGTTGCTGTTTCCCAGCACTTTATTTTATGACTATTATCTTCAATGTACTCAGATGCCACCTCTGTGATGATGATCCCTCATTTGTCTGATTATTACATTTAATTTTGGTGTTCAAGTGATTGTCAGACGAATGCACAATACTTAATAGTTGGGGGACTCAGCCAGTGACTATATGTTGAGATATCACAGGCTCATTCTCCATTTTGCATGGAAAAAGTTGTGTTGGGCACCTTATTTAACTACAGGATCTTTAGAAGTGCTTGACTTCCAATGAATACTCAAAGTGGAGCATTGCATATAAGGCAGCAGCTAATCTCCACGCAGCCAGCTTGTACACAGTGAGTGAGAGAGAGAGGTACAGTGAGCTGCTTTAGTAAAATCGATTTAGGAATAAATATTGGCGGGACTGGGATAATTGCTTTCTTTCTTCCAAGTACTACCATGAGATCTCTTCTGCCTGCCTTGTGCAGCAGATGACCAAAGTCTTGTAGAGGGATTTTGCTGTAGCACCAATGCTATGCTTGAGATCATGCTGGTTTTCCAAGTCTCACCCAAAACGTGGTACCTTTGGTCTTGCAGCACGACCCCAGCTCTGCAACGTGTACCAGCCTAGATTCAGTGATGTTTCTGGGATCGGACTTGCTCTCACTCCTCTGACTTGGAGGCTGGGAAGTGATAGGTGGAACCAGGTAAAGGAGAGACGATGAGCAGATGGACCCAGGTAGGGGAGGGGATAGGAAAGGTGAACCTCAATGAGTATGTGGGTGATTTGCAATGGAATCTGGTGGGTGAGGGTGATGAGTTGAAGTAACGAGGGGTGGGGGGAAGCAGAGGGATGCAAAAGGTGACTGGAGCAGGGAGTGATAGAGAGAGTAGCCTCTGCAGAAAGAGTGGGTGTGAGAGAGGGGGCGATGTAGCTGGTGGTGGGGATCTGTTGGAGCAGGTTTCCGACTCTGGGCCTGGGGTCTGTGGGTTACCGCACGCCAGACGCTCTGCTTTTCTTTCCTGGTGATGACTTCAATCCTTCCTACAAGTTCTTTTGCATCTCACTGGCAAACTAATTTTAGGTATTTTATTCAGTTTATTTCATGATTTACCTTTTTACCTTTTCTGCATCGATCCACCTCCTATTGGAGTCAATTGGCTCACAGTACAACACAGGATCAGGCCCTTTGCCCACCACATCTGTGCTGACCACAATGCCAATTTAAACTGTACATCTGCCTGCACGTAGTCCCAATCGCTCAATCCCTGCCTGTTCATGTATCTGTCTAAATGCCTCTTACTACTTGCTTTAGTACCTGTCTTCTACGGCCAAGCCAACTTTGAATCCAATCTACCAGTCTCCACGGATTTCTTATGCATTAATCTTCTGGATCAGCCTACCATGAGGCACCTTGTCAAATGCTTTACTAAAGTCCACACCCTATCCTCATCCATCATCTTCGTTACCTCCTCAAACAAAAACTCAATCATGTTTGTACGACATGTCCTCCCCTGCACAAAGCCATGCTGACTGTCCCTAACAAGTCCACGTTTTTCCAGTTGTGAATAGATTCTATCCCTAAGAATCCTCTCCAATAATTTCCCTACCACTGACGTAAGGCTCACCGCCCTATAACTTTCTAGTTTTTGTCTGTTGCCCTTCTTGAGCAGAGAAACAACATTGGCTATTCTCCAGTTCTCTAGGACCTCACCAGTGGCTAAAAAGGATACAAAGATCTCTGTCAAGGCCCCAGCAATCTTCCCTGTTGCCTCTCTCAATAACCTGGGATCGATCCCATCAGGCCCTGGGGACATCCCCAACACCACTTCCTTCTTGGAATCATAGAGCAATACAGCACGGATACAGGCCCTTTGGCCCAACCAGTCCATTCCAACCACGGTGCCCACCCAACTTGTCCCAATTTCCTGTGTTTGGCCCATATCCCTCTAAGCTCTGCTCCTCCATGTACTTTTCCAAAGGCTTCTTAAACGATACTATTGTACCTGCCTCAACCACTTCCTCTGGCAGCTCATTCTGTATACCCACCACCTTCTGGCCAGCATAGGTAAAGAAAAGGATGAGGTCCTGCAGAGTGAACATGGGGAGCTAGGGAAGAAGTTAAATAGCAGGACCTCGAGGATAGTAATTTCTGGATTACTTCCAGTGCCACGTGCTAGTGAGGGTAAGAATAGGGTCATATGGCAAATGAATGCATGGTTGAGCAGTTGGTGCAGGGGTAGGGTTTCAGGTTTTTGGACTGTTGGGATCTCCTCTGGGGTAGAGGTGACCTGTACAAGAGGGATGGGGTACACCTGAACTGGAGGGGTCCAATATCCTGGCAGGCAGATTTACTGGTGCTACTAGGGTGGGTTTAAACTAGATTGGCAGAGGGGTGTGATCCCAAGGATCAGGGTGACAAATGAGAGAGTGGAAAGTGATGCAGACGTCAGTGACAGCAAATTGAATAGGCTTGACAGGCAGGAGAATGGCCGGGAGCAAGGAAAGAAGCCTATTGGATTAAATTGAATTTATTTCGGTGCAAGAGGTCTGACAGATAAGGCAGATGAATTTGGGGCTTGGATAGCTGTGTGGGACTGGGACATTATAGCCATTACAGAAACATGGCTAAGGGAGGGACAGGGTTGGCAGCAAAATGTTCTGGGATAGAGGAGGGTGAGTTGCATTTTTGATTGAGGGAAGTGTCACAGCAGTAGTCAGAAATTACTGAAGGATCATCCAGTGAGGAGTGTGGAACTGATAAATAAGAAGGGGATGATCACATTGTTGGACTTGTTCTATAGGCCCCCTAATAGTCAACGGGAATTAGAGGAACAAATATGCAGGTAGATTGTGGAGAGTTGTAAGAATAACAGGGTTGTCATAGTAGGAGATTTTAACTTTCCTAACATAGACTGGGACTGCCATAGTGCTAAGGACTTAGATGGGGTAGAATTTCTTAAGTGTGTTTGGAAAAGTTTCCTTGGGCAATATATACAGGGCACTACTAGGGAGAGGGCAAAGCTCAACCTACTTGGGTAATAGGGTGGGGCAGGTGACTGAGGTGACAGTGGGGGAGCACTTTGGGACCAGTGACCATAGTTCTATTAGTTTTAAATTATTTATGGAAAGGGACAGAACAGGTTCACAGGTCCAAGTTCTAAATTGGGGCAAGGTGGATTTTGATGGTATGAGACAGGAGCTTCCCAAGGTTGAGTGGAGTAGATTGTTTGTGGGCAAGGGGACCACATGCAAGTGGGAGGTTTTTAAAGGTGAGACAGTGAGACTCAAGGTCTGCATGTTTCTGGTACAGTGAAGGGCAAGGCTGGTAGGAATAGAGAATCCTATTGAGGCCCTGGCCAGGAGAAAGAAGGAAGCATGGGTCAAGTACAGGCAGCTGGGATCTAGTGAATCCCTGGAGGACTATAAGGGATGCAGAAGTGTACTCAAGAAGGAAATCAGGAGGGCAAAAAGGGGGCATGAGATAGCTTTGGCAGAGAAGATTAAGGAAAATCCAAAGAGATTTGATAAATATATTAAAGGAAAAACACTAATTAGAGCGAGAACAGGGCCTGCCAAAGACCAAAGGGTCTTTGTGTGGAACCACAGGAGATGGGCAAGGTCCTCAATGAATACTTCTCCTCTGTTTTTACTGTGGAGAAAGACAAAGACTTCAGAACCAGGAAAAGTAAATGGGGAGGTCTTGGGAATACTACACATTACAGTACAGGAGGTGCTCAATGTCTTAAAAAGTATGAAGATAGACAAATCTCCAGGGCCTGACCAGGCATGTCCAAAAACACTGTGGGATGCAGGAGAAGAAGTTGCAGGAGCTCTGGCTGAGATCTTTGTATCATCATTAGCCACGGGTGAGGTGCTGGTAGACTGGAAAGCAGCGAATGTTGTGCCTTTATTTAAGGAGGGCGACAAAGAAAAACCTGGGAACTATAGACCAATAAGTCTAACGTCTGTGGTAAGTAAGTTACTGGAGAGAATTCTGAGGGATAAGATATGTGTACATCTGAAAAGATGGGTTGATTTTTTTGACTGTGCGCGGGAGATCATGCCTTACGAATTTGATTGAGTTTTTTGATGAGGTGACAGGGTGGTAGACATGCTTTATAAGGACTGCAGTAAGGCTTTTGATAAGGTTCCACATGGTAGGCTGCTCTGGAAGGTTAGATTGCATGGAGTCCAGAGAGAGCTGGCTAATTGGATACACAATTGACTTGATGGTAGAAAGAAGAGGGTGATGATGGGGGGTTGTTTCTCAGACTGGAGGCCTGTGACTAGTGGTGTACCTCAGGTTGGTGCTGGGCCCATTGTTGTTGGTCATCTATATCAACGATTTGGATAAGAATGTACAAGGCATGCTGAGTAAGTTTGCAGATGACACTAAAGTAGGTGGTATAGCGGACAATGAAGAAGGTTATCAAAAATTACAGGGGATCTTGATCAGCTGAGTAAGTGGGCCGAGGAGTGGCAAATGGAATTTAAATTTGATAAGTCCGAGGTGATGCATTTTGGAAAGTCAAATCCAGGTAGGACTTTCACAGTGAACGGTAGGGCCCTGGAGAATGTTGTAGAACAGAGGGACCTTAGAGTACAAGTACATGGTTCACTGAAAGTGGTCACAGGTAGACAGGATGGTGAAGAAGGCTTTTGGCACACTAGCCTTCATCAGTCAGGGCATTGGGTATAAAAGTTGAGAGGTTTTTATGCTGTTGTACAGGATGGTGGTGAGGCCGCACTCAGAGTATTGTGTACAGTTTTGGTCACCGTGTTACAGGAAAGATATTATTAAACTGGAAAGTGTGTGGAAAAGATTTACGAGGATGTTGCCAGGACTTGAGGGACTGAGTTATTGGGAGAGGTTGGATAGGTTAGGACTTTATTCCTTGGAGCATAGGAGACTGAGGAATGACCTTATAGAGGTGTATAAAATCATGAGGGGCATAGATAGGATGAATGCACTCAGTCTTTCTCCCATGGTTGGGGTATCAAGAACTAAAGGTGATAGGTTTAAGGTGAGAGGGGAAAGATTTAAGAGGAACTTGAGGGGCAACCTTTTTACACAAAGGGTGGTATCTATGTGGAATCAGCTGTCAGAGGAAGTGGTACAATAACAACCTTTAAAAGACAGTTGGACAGGTACATGGATTGGAAAGGTTCAGAAGGTTATGGCGAATGGGACTAGCTTGGATGGAGCATCTTGGTTATCATGGATCAGTTGGGCTGAAAGGCCTGTTTCTGTGCTCTATGACTCTATGACTGCATGAAAAAGTTGCCCCTCAGGCCCTTTTTAAATTTATCCCCTTTCACCCTAAATCTATGCCCCCTGGTTTTGGACTCCCCTACCCTGGATAAAAGACTGTTACTGTCCACCTTATCTATCCCTCTCATACTTTTAAATATTTCTATAAGGTTGCCCCTCATTCTCCTACATACCAAGGAATAAAGACCTAGCCTGGCCAACCTCTCCCTGTAACTCAGGCCCTCTAGTCCTGGCAACATCCTTGTTGATCTTCTCTGCATGCTTTCCAGTTTAACCACGTCTTTCCTATAACAGGATGACCAAAACTGTACATAGTACTCCAAGTACGGCCTCACCATCAACTTATACAACTGCAACATAGTGTCCCAACTCCTATACTCCTACACTGGTTTGACTTTCCAAAATGCATCACCTCACTCTTATCTGTATTGAAATCCATTTGCCACTCCTCAGCCCACTTCCCAACTGATCCAAGATCCCCTGTAATCTACAATAACCTTCTTCGCTATCAACAACACCTCTATTTTAATGTCATCTGCAAACTTACTGATCAAGCCTTGTGCATTTATACAAATAACGACAACAAGGGTCCCAACACCGACCCCTGTGGCACACCCCTCTTCACCGGCCTCCATTCCGAGAAACAAACTTCAACCACCACCCTCTGCTTCCTACCCCGAGCCAATTTTGAATCCACCTAACCAGCTGTCCCTGGAATCCATGGGATCTAACCTTCCAGATGAAGGCCTTGCTAAAGTCCAAATAGACAACATCCACTACCCTACCCTCATCTACCTTTCTGGTTACCTCTTCAAAATAACTCTAAAAGATTCATCAAGCGTGACTTTCCACGCACAAAGCCATGTTGACTCCTCCTAATCAGACTCTGTCTATCCAAATGCTGGTAGATCCTGTGCCTCAGAATTCCCTCCAGTAACTTCCCCACCACTGATGTCAAGCTGACCAGCCTGTAGCTCCCTGGCTTGTTCTTGTTGCTGTTCTTAAACAACAGAACGACATTAGCCACCTTCCAGTCTTCGGGAACTTCACCAGTGGCTAATGATGAAGCAAAAATCTCCACAAGAGCCTCCGTAATTTCTTCTCTAACCTCCCACAAAGTCCGAGGATGTACTTGGTCAGGCCCGGGGAATTTTTACACTTTAATGTGCTGTAAGTCTGCAAATACCTCCCCCCTGGTTATATGGATGCTCTCTAAATCATCTTCACTAGTTTCCCTTTTCTCTGAGCAGCCATGATTTTCTTCTCAGTAAACACCGAGGAGAAATATTTGTTAAAAATCCCACCTATCTCCTGCAGCTCAAGCCATAGGCAGCCCTGCTTGACATTAACATGCCCCAGAATACCTCTCTGATCTCGCTGTCCTCCATGTCCTGTCCTTTGGTGAATACCGAAGCAAAGTACTCATTAGTACCTCGCCCACTTCCTGTGGCTCCAGGCATAAATTCCCTTCTTTGTTCCTGAGTGGTCCCACCCCTCTCCCAGTTACCCTCTTGTTTTTAATGGATGTATAAAATGCCTTGAGGTTCTCTTTAATCCCACTCACCAAGGACATTCCACGGCCCCTTTTAACCTCCTGATTCCTGTTTCAGTTCTCTTTTTCTTCCTTTGTATTCCTCAAAGGCTCTGTCCTTTATTATCTCAAATTTCTACAACCTGTTCTGGTGTGACGTCAGCCTGCCATCCATCGATGGACCCTCCTTTCCACTGCTCACTACCCCATCAGTTCTCCCCATTGTCCTCCAGTTACATTTTTTACTGTTCTACTTTCTTAAAAATGGAAATGGCAGGTGGCCCACATATCGGTTCACACAGTCCTGTGGAGGAGGTCCAGGGAATGTACAGTTGTCCTCTCACTTCTCTACAGCTGCCATGACTTTAATGGATGCTCATTTCACACTCATCATTGCTACATAACACAAATAATTAAAAACATTGCCATCATCCAAAACGCAGCAGAGGAGCGACAGGCTGATACTGCACATCCTCTAACCTGCTGTTCATTGAATCAAAGTCTCTAGAATGCACAAAGCTATGCTAATTTTTTTAAATTCAACTGCCAACATCCTTTTCACAGGATAACTCACCTAAAAAAAATGCACTTCTTCCTCATCTTTTATAAACCTGAGATTTCCCAATGTATTAGAGAACAAATTGAAACCCTTTCAAGTGCCGTCACTGTTGTAACATAGAAATCATGGCAACCAATATGTGAAAAGGAAGATCCCATAAACAGTGATGAGAAAAGTGATTAGTCAAAGGCACCAGAAATTGTTTGGTACATATGGAGGGATACGTTAATCGGTTATTACATGGCATGCCAACACTCGTTCTAGTCATGAGACCACCACTAAATAATTCTGTAGCACTTGAGATAAAAACACTGGATGCAACTGAAATGCCCTTGAGTGGAGTTCTTCGTCTGCTGCAAAGAGAAATAGAAGATGTGTTCAGGCAGGTCTGGGTCAGGAGGTTGGGTTGGATGGGAAGAGCAGTCTGGTAGGGAGCAGGGCTGGGTCAGGAGGCTGGGTTGGATGGGAAGAGGAGTCTGGTAGGGAGCAGGGCTGGGTCGGGAGGCTGGGTTGGATGGGGAGAGTGGTCTGGTATCAGGGCTTGTGCTTATTGGAATAGTGTTTGGAAATGGAAGATAGGGTCAGACTGAGGTTAGAACAGGGTGATGTATATCCATTAGATATAAGAAAGGAGGGTGATGGTCAGTACAGTCGATACAGATCCCAAAGGAGAGCAGATAATTAAATTAAATCGTCTACCTGTCACATTTTAAGCACAATTACACCTTTCTGCTGAGCAGTGCAATGAAAACCTTTCTGTTCTCCAAAGGAGTGTCACACAGGAGATGGTCGATTGTGCCTGCTCCAGAAACCATGTTATCAGTGTAAATGTGATTTGCCATCTTTGGTACATGGAATATTTCCAGAATGACACAAAATGGCACAGAAAATGTCATTATCACATCTAAATAATTCACTTTCATCCACAGGCACTGACCAGCACTACTCGGTCTAATTTCTGGCCCAATGTTTAATTATATGATGTTGATTGAGCTGGGGAGAGGTCCCCTGGAGAACACACCCACTGTTCTTTGAAGTGGTGCCCGGAAATCTTTCTCACCTGTCTGAGAGGCCAGATGGAGCCTTGGTTTAATGTCTCGTTCAAAAGACACCATTTCCCACTGTGTTGAAGTTCTGACTGAACAGATTGATGCTCAGGTCTCTTGGGTGGGACTTGAACCCACAGCTTTCTGACAGAAGTAGCAAAGGTCTACTCACTGAGTTGTGACTGGCATAATTCAAAGTGTTTTTGTAAAAAAGACTAAAACCAAGGAGTTGCAGAAGGAGATTGAACATTGCATTCAGTTCAGGGTAGAATCCAAGGCAGATCGATCCCATGTTTGTCTCTTGAAGCCAGTCATGTCACTGAGCACCCTCGTTCACCTTTTCTCTGGACACTAAAAATCTAAATCGATGAAGGATCTCAAACCTGAAACCTTTCTCATTCCACTGATGCCATCTGACCTGCAGTTTCCAGCAATTCTTTTGTTTTTAATCCAGAAAGCAATAGGTAGGGTCCTTCATACCAGTAAGACGATCTGTGGGCTTTGAGAGTTCCCCAAGCTCCTGCAGCAGATTGTGTCAGTTTGGTGGGAAGGAACATCCCTTCCAGCAGCCAGCCAGTTTCCAGGGAAGTTTGTGTGGCTGCCACTTGGATCTGGCCTTGTACACTTGCAGAAGGCCAGGTTCCTTCAATGCTTCTGGCTGTTCACTCCTCCGAAAACTCTCCCACAGGTCAACTGCCAGCTGGTGAGAGAAGGGATAGTCAGAGGAGGTGTAGATCCCAAAGCAGCTAAACCCCAGAGGTAAGATTGCTTTAGTTTTTCCAGCACATCATAACCACCACTTTGATATAGCACCTTCAATGTCAGTAGCATGCTGAGGGGAGGAATAAAATGGATACACAGCCATTGTATCAAGAGAAGCACATTATAAATAATTCCTTCTAGCTGAAGGAAAGGAGAGTAGACTACTTCCTTAGTGTCTGCAAGAAAACCCTTCACACATTCATATATAAGATTTGGGCTTTACTGCAAGGGCCAGCACTTATTGTCCATCTCTAATTGCCCTGTGAAAGTGGTCTTGAACTGTTGCAATGGGCATTACAAAAGTTCAATATGCATAATGGCTTTTGAGATAAAGGAATAGTTTGTTGTGCTGTTTAAGGAAAGCAATTTAGAGTTGATCATAAACTAACATAAATAGAACATTCTGGAAATATTCAGCAGACCAGGCAGCATCTGCGAAGAGAGAAAGAAAGCCAATTACATTGGTTTGGAGTCATGTTCAGGTCAGATCGAGTAAGAGCAGCAGGTTTGTGTCCTGTTGGATATGAGACAGTCCGGTTGGTTCATGGTCACCTTCACTGATGTTAACTTGATTTCTAGATTTATTGCATTAACTGATTTTAAATTCCCCAGGCGATGTGGAGGGATCTGAACTTGTTCAGCCCTCCATATTATTAGTCCAATAAATTGACCACTATGTGTAACTATGAATCTCCGTAGGCAAAAATATGAATGTTCTGTGTGTGTGTGTGTTTGAGAATTGAGTATGTGTATGTGTGGGTGGAGTGTGTGAGGCCATGGAACAGTACCTGGTCTGCAATCACCATGGATCTTCCTGGCACTAGGTCAAATCCTCCCTCTGTCAAGTCCATGTGATACACAGATACCTCCTCCTCCTCAAAATGAAACCCTATTAACGTTGTCATTGTACTTTCCAAAGTAACACCTAGTCCTGAATGTGACAAACATCTCAATGCACACAAGACCTGGCGTGGGGTGGGGTGTGGAGAGTGTGGGTCGGAGGGCTACAGGCTGCTGGATAAACACATTCAAGAAAAATATTTGCAGGGCTTGGGGAGAGGGTTGGGGATTGGCTGGATTGTTCTTGAATAGAGCCAGTGTGACAATGGGCCAAATGGTCTACCTCCACAATGTAAACTTCCTGCAATTCTGCAGAAGTTCAATAGTTTCTGAATGAGACTGAAAGCTTTGCAAAATAAACCTAAAAGTTGGGTGAGGAATACAAGAATTTAAGAGGGCAACGGGGCAGAGTCAGAGATCTCTGTCGACTCGTGTCAGGGTAAAGAGAGTGAGACAGCCTGACAGGCAGTTTTGTAAGAAAGGTTCGAGCATTGACTTCCACCTCTCACAATCAGAGTGCAAGCACTCAAATAGAAAATACAAATGAATGAGCACATTTGAACAATCAGTTAGGATAAAAATATTAAAGTCATTGATAGGCAGAGACTGCTCCTACATGAACTGTTGTTTCCGAGCTGTCGAGACTGGAATCATTGCTCCCATTTTGTTCACTGCATTCCCTGGTGCTCTTACAGTTCCTGTCAGTTTAATATAGTGACAAAAAAGTACAAATCCTCATGACTCTGTTGGCCTGCACCTATCATGAAATCCATGCGGGATCTAGGGGTGGGGTCAGCTCACATTTCTTCGTTGGTGAATTGATAAATGAGTAGATGGCAACGAGTTGCCTCACTCTGGCGCCACCTTACTGACCTTGCTCATGGGGGCTGTGACCTGATCAAAATTAATAAGTGCAAGAGAGTTTCCCTGTGCTAATTTTTAAACTGCTGACAAGATTTTAATTGTTAATCATACAGAGCCTGCCTCTTAAATATTTAGTTTCCAACATCATCTGCTGGATCCTTAGTAAACTTCAGTCAGAAATGAAATGCATTTCTGTAGCACCTTTTACAAGCCCCTGCTGTGTGCCAAGATACCTTGCAGGCAAAGACAACCTTTTTTTTTGAAGTGGATCGCAGTTTGGAAAGCAGCAGCCAATATGCACTGAGACAACGTAAAAGGCCTTGCAGTGATGCTGCTGATCAAGGGATGAGCGATAGATAACCAGTTTGTCTGGGAGAACTCCCTGCTTGTATACCAAGCACAAACAAAGGGCTCTTGTTACAACAAATCTTTACCTGTGTGAAAGCTTCACCTGTCTGTCTCCTTTCCATCTCCGCTAAACAGTTTAGCTTTCTACCTTTGTCCCTAGTGTTTATCCAATTTCCTCTTAAACTCGTGTATTTTATATTCATCTGTTTTGTGTTTTGTGCCATTTTGCTACCCATTCTTCCACGAGTCTGAATTCCGATCTCCTCATGCTGTGGGCTTAGTCAGGGACTTTGTCCAGAACTTCCTGTTGTTAGCCTCAGTATGCAGATGGGATCTTGAGTTAGTATCTGGTTCACCAGATAACACAATGTGCATTCTGGGCTCCTTTGGTGGGGCAAGCTTCAGTTCTGGAATGTTTAAGAGATGAGAGTCAAACAGACGAGCCAAATGTGTCTACAGGGAAAAAACACTATTGCCATTCTCAAATGATTACATGAATTGAGAACTTTCCACAAGCACCTTGCAACCGAAGCATATGGCCCATCTAAACAAGCAATCATTCCAAACAAGCTTGTCAGATATCAGTAAGTACAAGATTCAAGCTCTTAATTATGCTGCTAGACCAAGAGGGAAAAAAGAATCTCTAAGTGTGGAATAATCATAAGAGGCTGATTCATAAGTGAGAAATGGTAGAAATCTCAACCTCAGTGACTTGATTGAACATTGCTTTCCTCTCAGTTATTTGAATGGGATTAAACCAGTGACTCCTGGTTAGTGGTAAGCACAAAAATAGATTTATTTGAAAATAAAGAACTTTCTGATCTTTTGAATTGTGCCCTTTACGAATCAGTTAAAACGCTTCTTTTGGTTATTTTGACAAAACACTAAAAGTCATATTTTTAGTTTCCAGTGCATTAAAGAGGCGTCAAGCCCCTGGAGAACCTGTATAATAGATTGGTAAGAAACTTTGAGGTTCTATCTTGTGAAAGACTAAATAGACTGGGGCTTTTTTTTCTAGGACACAAGAACTGATTGGGATCTCTAAGAAGGTTGACAGGGTGCATTCAACTGTGTTCCCTCAAAGATATTCGCGAAGATACTTCTTTTTGTGAGTCATTAATATATGAAGCATAGCAATAATTCAAAAAGAGTACATTTCATGGGAAATAAGTTTCACAAAACATGAAATATTGAAACCAAAACTAAAGTGTTCATACCTGTGCAGTAATGATGGAGTGTAGAGGGGGGAGAAGTGTTGCCTTTTGGATTAAGCAGAAGTCTTGTCTGTTCTGTCAAGAATCTACAGCTCTATTGTGCAGAGTAGTGAGAGACCCCCTGGTGAAAAGGTCCATGTTGTCTGATGTTTCTCAGTTTGCTATGAACAAATGATCAGCTATACTTCCTCCAGTACAACAGATATACTTTATTGGCTGAAAGGCACTTTGGCTTGTATTGAAATGTATGATATAAATACAAGCCTTGCTTTTTTTGCATAGTTTCAGAATGGAAAGATTGCCAGATATACTCCTAAGTAATTTCCACCCTCCTCCCCCCACCACTCCCCACCCCTGCCCCCTCCACCCCTCTCTAATAGGCACATTCACTCAGCCTGGGTGAAACTGCCTTTGTGAATGAGACCGAGGAAATGTTTCTCGACATGGAGCCCATTTACCAGTGATTGTACTCTTCAGTGACAGAAAATGAACAAGATCCTGAGAACAAAATTGCATTGATCCACAGAGACATATTTTATCAATGGAAGCAGAAATTAGCCTCTTTATCAACTATTCACGTGAATCTGGTTAACTGCATGCGCAATTTTCCTCCTGACCATATTTTCTTGATTTATCCCACTTCCTCGCCAGTCACTTATTAAAAGCAGGGTGTCAGTCCAGGCTATTGCTACATCCAAATAGATCAATAGGATTGCTTCACACAGAAGAGAAATTCTTTATTGATTAGTGAACCACCGATATTTCAACAGTAGTCTTTCTGGTAGAAAATGCGCATCTTTAATCAGATGAACTCAGTGACTAGACGGGACCAGTTTCGCTTTGTTGAACATCTTTAACCACTGTGAAAGATCTCTGGCACTCTGAAGCATCCTCCTTAAGGCATTCCACCCAGCTTCACCAGGAGTGGTAGAAACCTATCAGGGTTTCTTCAGCAAAGGTGTTGGCTGTTTTGCTGGAGGGTTCATGACGATCCAATGGAAATAACGAATAGGTGTAATCTCAAAGGACAGAAAATCCCGCGTTATTTGCAATTTCTCTATTAAATCTTCTCTTGCTCCTCGCTGTGTGGCTGGTCTCTCTCTGTAATTATGTGGGGACGTTGGTCAATGGGATTGAATTTTGGAAGGAGGGTATGGCATGTTCCTGTATCATGGACTTTACAAAAGGGACTGTGGAAGAATTTTTTACCACTAAACCACAGCTGAGGTGAAGTGATAAAAGAAGTGGAAACATTTAGCAGTGGGAGATGATGATGGACCAAGGGCAGCAGACCATTTAATCCCAAGAGACTGTCCCACTATTAAGTTAGATCATGGCTGACCTGTACCCTAACTAAATCTTGGCTCCATATCCCTAACTGCACATGTCAATCAATCTCTTGTCAATCACAAGATTCCATCATGTTTCCTCATCAACTCTGAGTGACCTAACTCTAAGTTTATGTTTGTGCCTCTTTGTTCCAGACCTCCTTAAATAAAAGAAGATAAAGATTATTTTAAGGGGGCTTTTTGAAAGGTAGGAAAAGAGGTGGCCAGCTGGTAAGGTCAAGGGCAGTTCCAGAGGCTGTGGTACCATTGACTGAATGACCATATGTGAATGGTGGGAGAGAAACACTGTGTCTAGGTGGCAAACAGAGTGTGTAGGATGGTTGACTGGTTCAGTATTGTTGAGGTCAAGTAGAAAAAATCTACTGAAGGACTTCAATGCTGTGATGTTAAAGTTGCAAAGGACATTGGAAGCCTAAAGTATTGCAGAACAGGGAGATTGAGAAGTTCCTAAATACCACAGCAAACAATGGACCTATAGGTCTCCAATCACTCAGAAAATATAGAAGATATTGATCTCAGTACTTGCTGGTGCGTTTTGGTTTCAAAGGAAAGGTGGTCACAGAATTTTTGGAAAATGAATAAAAGAGATATGGAATTGAGGGAGCTAGACAACGTGAATTATTACAAGTAGTGATCTTGGTTGTGAAGGCCTTGAGGAAATAAAACATACGGTAACATTGTGATTCACTTTGAGAGAGACAGAATTGAGAAGCAGGAAAATGTTCTGTGAAATCTCTACAGAAACCTGATTAGTGGGAGCACTTCACTCAGAGAGCTGGATTCCATATTACAGGAGGGACATAGAGGTACTGGAGAGAGAGTGGAGATTCCAAGATGATGCCAGAATGCATGAGGTTATTCTGCTAAGACACACTGAAGAGACTAGGGATCTTCAGGAAGACCCAATGGAGGTCTTTGAAATTATGCTTGAGTTGTTAGGGTAGACACAGGGAAAGTGCTTTCATGTGGGGAAGTGGAATTTGGGGAATGTGGAACTCGCTCCCACAGGGACTGGTTCAGTTGATGGGAGAGATGGCGAGAGGTGGATGAGGGTCACGTGCAGCACAAATACAGCATGGAGAGGAGGGGCTGAATATCGTTGTTGTTGTTCAGTAAATACAGTGTGATTCCATGTTCTGTGTAAAGAATTTGGTAACATTTAACAGCGATGGAACATTGAATCTTGTTTAATAGAAGTAGTTGGCAATTACATGCTGGAGCAGGAGTAACAGATTTTGTGCAACATTTGGGGTAATTAACACCCAGTGATAAATCATTACCTCAGAGAATTGAGACGTTCTAATGAGCCATCAGCAGTTGGAAGGAGAAGAGAGATGAACGCCCAGCAATAATGGATTGCAGCTGTTACCACTGTGGCTGCAACTCATTGCCTGCTGCAGAGTTTTATATTGTGCAACCATTGTGATCAAGGTTGAAATCTCATCCGTCAACAGACAGCCTCATGCGGGCTGTGTGAAACAGGCAGCACCTGACTAAACACAGTGTGACTAAAGCAATATGTTCTGCATTGAACCTACATCAGAGCACAGTAAATTTATCAGAAGGTGCAGAAGTTATGGGAAACCTGCTGCAGTCAGGATCGACAGGTAGATATTACAGAGAGAGACAGATAGGTAGAGATGCAGATAGACAGGGAGCAGGGTGGATTGACAGAAACAAACAGAGAGACACATTGATAGATAAATAGATAAGCAGATAGACAAGCAAACAGAGGTAGACAGGTGTAGACATAGACAGATAGACAGATGGGGAGACAGACAAAACGATGGACTGACAGGTGGATTCAAAGAAACAGGCAGGTAGATAGATAGTCCAATAGATAAAAAATATAAATAGATTGGATTTATACCACATCTTTTATTGCCTGATTACGTCAAACACTTTACAGACAATGAAGTATCTTGAAGTCCAGTCACTGCCGAAATGTAGGAGGAAGACCCTATAAGTCACGAATCTGTTTCTGAGTCCATCTGTCTCCAGGGATTATCCTCTATCTCTGTAGTAGCTTTTGTAACTAGATTGTTGCCAAGTATATCTGTGACAATACATTGAAGAAGCAACATTTGAAAACTGGAGGCTGTCTCTGTACTCTGTTACTGAGAGGATTGAAGCTTCCCTTGTTTGTTTGCCGCCAGCTCCCCACAGCCAGCCACTTGTGTCACCATAAACCTGTCAGACTGTGAAACAGGTGGGCAGGAAGGGTTGTATGTTGCTGGATTTAACTGGCTACCTCCAGGGTTCTTGACAGTGGCGGATAGACAGCTGTGCTGTGACAGTGGTGATTCGGTAGGCTGATGTGGTCTTGAAGTATCAACGGCTGAGTCGCAAATACACTTTGCTTGGCACCTTGTCCCAGCTTGCAGTCAGCACAGTGACATGGGTTACAGGATGTGCCCACAGCTTCTGCCCTGAATTCTCCAGTTCCTGAACGTTGCTACTATTGTGCGTGGTTCTCCATAGGACATAGAGCGACAGAGCACAGATATAGGCCCTTTGTCCCTGCACGTCCATGCTGAGAATTCAGTAGAACCTGTATTAATCTGCACTAATTCCATTTGCTTCACTGTCCATAGTCTTGGCAATTCAAGTGTTTGTCTGGAAGATTCTTAAATGTTGTGAGTCTGCCTTCACCATCTCCTCAGGCAGTGCGTTCCAGGTTGCAACAATACTCTGGGTGAAAAGATTCTTCCTCAGATCCTCTCTAAACTCTTACTCCTCAGCTTAAACCCACGCCCTCTAGTCTTGCATCCCTCTGCTGCGGGGACAGTTTCTTACTATCTACCATATCTTTTCCTCTCATATTTTTGTGTACACCTATAAGGCCCATTCTCAACTTTCTTTGCTCCAAGGAAAACAAACTCAGCCTTTGCAGTATCTCCTTACAACTGAGACGTTGCATCCCAGGCAGCATCCTGGTGAATCTCCTCTGAAGCCTCTCGAGTGCAATCACAACCTTCATATAGTGTGACAACCAGAACTGTACAAAGTAATCCAGCTCTGGCCTAACCAATGTTTTATGAAGATGTACCAAGACCTCCCTGCTCTTTGTCCCAGCTGATTAGGAGAAACATACCACATGCTTCGTCATTGACCTATCTACATGTGCTGCCACCTTTGGGGATCTTTGGGCTTGCATGTCAAGGTCCATCTGTTCCTCAATGGTCCCTAGGGCCATACCATTCATGATGTATGTCCTACCCTTATTAGACCCCCCAAATACATCCACTTACACTAATCAGGATTAAATTCCACCTACCCAACATGCCAATATCATTCTGCAGCCTAAAACAACATTCCTTTTCCTTTGGGAGTGTTCAATTATGACATCTGTTGTTAACTGATGTTGTGGTGCTTGCTGACCTAACGCAGGTCTCAAGTTATGAAGAGGATTGCAACAATGGATATGGTTAAAATGTTTTCATGTGCTGGAACTTAGGCTGGTGCATAAAAATAAGACAATTATTCATAAACCCAGTAAAGAATTCGGGAGAAACCTCTATACCCAGAGAGTGGGGACAGCGGGAAATTCACTTCCAGAGGCAGTGGTTAAGATAATCAGCAGAGATACATTTAAGGGGAATATGGATAAACTTACAAGGAAGAAAGGAATGGAAGGATTTGTGTTTGGGGAGATTGGAGTGAGGTGAGGCTCTTGGGGCAGAAACGACAGCATGGAGTGAGGAGGCTGAATAGCCTGTGGTGCTGTAATTTTTGCAAAATTCTGTTCAATAAGTGCTAGAAAATGCAGTTTCTGTCTGTAGTGTGAGAACTATCTCCACTCTGGAGGGAGATTTGGTTGTCATCCCTCGTCTCTAACCACCACTATGTATTTTCAAGGAATTGGATTCTGAAACCCACGGTCGAAAAGCTAGGGCCAGGGTTTTCAGGTTAGAAAATATTGTCACACAAGGAGTGGCAGAAATTTGGAACTCTCTGCAGCAAAGGGTAGTTGAAGCCATGTAAATTGTTAATTTTAGTCATAAATGCAAAGGGAGCTGGGGAAAGGTGGTAGGTGGAGTTAATCACTGAATGCCATCAGAAGCTACATAGCCTCTGTGCTTTCCTACATCCACTCTTTTTTTTATTTGACATAAACCATTTTTGCCACGGCAAAGCACAATGACGACCATTTCCAGCTTGTTTCATGTTGCTTTGGAGATTTGACCAGCCTCTCCCTGGTCTGAGTTGTGCCTGCACATCTAATGTGACTTTTACATTTGGATCATGTACACCGAGTTATGTAATCACCGGCAAAGTTACTTTGGGGCATTTGGCCAAGTTGTCCCTGGAGTGTATCACGGGGGGCAGCATCAGAGCAGGACCCACTAATGTAAGTTACATCATCATCTTTTATCTTTCAGTCCCCCAATAATCTCGCAAACCCCAACCACACTCACACTCATCTCACCCCTGGTTCCTGGATTGCTCCAAGCTCTTATCGCACACCACCCATCCAATGCACTGATCTCCTCCACAGCCCTCCCATCTCCCAAGGCCCAAATAACCACAAAAACTATTTTCCTCCTCACCCCTTCCATCACCACCCACCAATCTCTTTCTTGACCCTCTGTTCAGCCCTGACCAACCAGTCCTTTACCAATCCACTTCCTGGCTTTATACCTGACCACCAGTCTGAGCCAATAACCCTCCAACTATCTCCAACCGCCACTGCCTCAGCCACTGAAAGTGACCACTGATCCAACTCCAGGGTTTGGTCAGATTGACCCACAAAAACCAAAAGTCTCCTCCATCGGGACATGGAGTCCCGATGGAGAAGGAGAACTCCAGGGTCTGGGATGTCACTGATTGGGTCCACAGGATTCTTGAGCGGGAAGAAGAGCAGCCAGAAGTTGTGGTCCATGTTGGCACCAACAACATAGGTAGGAAGGGGGATGAGGTCCTGAAGAGCGAGTTCAGGGAGCTAGGCAGAAGACTGAGGAACAGGACCTCAAGGGTAGCAATCTTGGGATTGCTGCTGGTGCCACGCGATAGTGAAGGCAGGAACAGGAGGAGGTGGCAGATAAATGCATGGCTGAGAAGTTGGTGCAGGAGTGAGGGTTTTAGATTTCTGGATTACTGGGATCTCTTCTCGAGAAGGTGGGACCTGTACAGAGAGCACGGGTTACACCCAAACCAGAAGAGGGCCAATATCCTTGCGGCTAGGTTTGCTAGCGTGGTTCGGGAGGATTTAAACTAGTTTGTGAGGGGGAAGGGAACCAGAGGAGTAGGTCAGAGGAAGAAGGGGATGGGGAAAAGTGAGATCAAACAGGTAGAGAGGCTTTGGGGAAGGAGAAGCAGAATACAGGCTATAAAAGTAGTAAGGTAGATGGACTGAAGTGTGTTTACTTAAATGCAAGAAGCGTCAGGAATAAGGGAGATGAACTGAGGTCTTGGATAAGTATGGGGGACTATGATATTGTGGCTATTACTGAGACGTGGCTGACGTCAGAGCAGGAGTGGATATTGAATATTCCTGGTTTTCAGTGTTTTAAGAGGGATAGGGAAGAGGGGAGACGAGGAGGAGGGGTGACGATATTGGTCAGGGACACTGTTACGGCTGCGGAAAGGATGGATGTTGTAGAAGGATCATCTCTAGAGTCCGTATGGGTGGAAGTAAGGAATAGGGAAGGAGCAGTTACTCTACTAGGAGTATTCTATAGGCCCCCCGAGAGCAGTAGAGATATAGAGGAGCAGATTGGCAGGCAGTGTTTGGAGGGAAGCAAAAATAACAGGGTGGTTATAATGGGAGACTTCAACTTCCCAAATATAGACTGGAACCTGCTTAGTGCCAAAGGTTTAGATGGGACGGAATTTGTTAAATGTGTCCAGGAGGGATTCCTGATGCAGCATGTCGATAGGCCGACTAGAGGGAATGCCATGCTAGATCTAGTTTTAGGAAATGAACCGGGACAGGTGAAGGATCTATTGGTGGGTGAGCATTTGGGGGACAGTGACCATTGCTCCATAACCTTTAAAATTGTCATGGACAGGGACAGATGCAGAGAGGACAAGAAGATATTTAATTGGGGAAGGACGAACTATAAGGCTATAAGGAGAGAACTTGGGAGTGTAAATTGGGATGTCCTTTTTGAAGGGAAATGTACCATGGAGATGTGGTCGATGTTCAGGGATCTTATGCAGGATGTTAGGGATAAATATGTCCCGGTGAGGCAGAGAAGGAATGGCAGGGTGAAGGAGCCGTGGGTGACGAGAGAGGTGGAACGACTAGTTAGGGAGAAGAAGGTAACATACATAAGGTATAAGCAGCAAGGTTCAGACAGGGCCCGTGAGGAATATAGAGTAGCGAGGAAGGAACTTAAGAAAGGGCTGAGGAGAGCTAGAAGGGGACATGAAAAGGTGTTGGCGAGTAGGGTTAAGGAAAATCCCAAGGCCTTTTTCACGTACATGAAGGGTAGGAGGATGGCTAGGGTAAAGGTAGGTCCGATTAAAGACAAAGGTGGGAGAATTTGCCTGGAGGCGGCGGAAGTGGGAGAAGTTCTCAATGAATACTTTTCTTTGGTATTCACCAAGGAGAGGGGTCTTGATGACACGGAAGGGAGTGCTGGTAAGGGTAATGTTCTCGAGGTTGTAGATATCAAGAGAGAGGATGTGTTGAAGTTGTTAAATAATATCAAGACAGATAAATCTCCAGGGCCTGACGGGATTTTCCCCAGGCTGCTTCGAGAGGCGAGGGAGGAGATTGTTGAACCACTGGTAAAGATCTTTGAGTCCTCGTTATCCACGGGGATGGTGCCGGAGGATTGGAGGGTGGCGAATGTTGTCCCCTTGTTCAAAAAAGGTAGTAGGGATAGTCCAGGGAATTACGGACCGGTGAGCCTTACGTCTGTGGTGGGTAAGCTGTTAGAAAGGATTCTAAGGGATAGGAGCTATGAACACCTAGAGAATCATGGACTGATTAGGGACAGCCAGCATGGCTTTGTGAAGGGAAGATCTTGCCTCACAAGCCTGATAGTTTTTTGAGGAGGTGACGAGGAAGATTGATGAGGGTAGTGCGGTGGATGTGGTCTATATGGATTTTAGTAAGGCGTTTGATAAGGTTCCTCATGTTAGGCTTCTTCAGAAGGTCAGAGGTCAAGGGATCCAGGGAAGCTTGGCTGTGTGGATTAGGAATTGGCTTGCCTGTAGAAAGCAGAGGGTTGTAGTGGAGGGAGTGCCCTCGGATTGGAGGGCAGTGACTAGTGGTGTCCCGCAGGGATCGGTTCTGGGACCTCTACTTTTTGTGACACTTATAGATGACTTAGATGAAAGGGTGGAAGGCTGGGTTAGTAAGTTTGCGGACGACACTAAGATCAGCGGTGTTGTGGATAGTGTGGAGGGCTGTCGGAGCTTACAGAGGGATATTGATAGGATGCAGTGCTGGGCTGACAAGTGGCAGATGGAGTTCAATCCGGAGAAGTGTGAGGTGGTACACTTTGGAAGGACAAACTCCAGGGCAGAGTACAGGATAAATGGCAAGGTACTTGGCAGTGTAGAGGAGCAGAGGGATCTGGGGGTTCATATTCACAGTTCACTGAAAGTTGCCTCACAGGTGGATAGAGCAGTTAAGAAGGCCTATGGGATGTTAGCTTTCATAAATCGTGGGATTGAGTTTAAGAGCTGCGAAGTGATGATGCAGCTTTACAAAACTCTAGTTAGATCACACTTAGAGTACTGTGTTCAGTTCTGGTTGCCTCATTATAGGAAGGACGTGGAGGCGTTGGAGAGGGTGCAGAGGAGATTTACCAGGATGCTGCCTGGATTAGAGCGTATGGAATATGAGGAGAGTCTTAAGGTGCTAGGGCTTTATTCACTGGAAAGGAGGAGGATGAGAGGAGACATGATAGAGGTATATAAAATATTGAGAGGAATAGATAGAGTAGACAGCCAGCGCCTCCGGGGCACCAATGCTCAAGACGAGAGGGCATGGCTTTAAGGTTATGGGTGGGAGGTTCAGGGGAGATGTCGGGCAGGTTTTTCACCCAGAGAGTGGTTAGTGCATGGAATGCACTGCCTGGGGTGGTGGTGGAGGCAGATACATTGGACAGGTTCAAGAGTTTGTTGGATAGGCATATGGAGGAATGTGAGATAGAGGGATATGTGGGAGGAAAGGGTTAGATAGTGTGAGGGTGGTTTGATGGACGGCACAGCATGTTGGGCCGAAGGGCCTGTTTTGTGCTGTACGGTTCTGTGGTTCTATGTGCAAACTGAAGCCGACAGCAGTGGGGCCATGTCCCAAGCATTCATTGTGCACTGTTAGCACCATCCCATTGAGGTACACCAGAATTTCTGTGCCTGGGTTCATGTGTTTTATATCATGTACTGTCAAAGACTTGCATTTCTATAGCATCTGTCACCTCCCTTTGCAGGATGTCTCAAAGTGCTTTACAGCTAGCTGAGAACTAATGTAGGAACTGCTGTGGATATATTGTGCACAGCAAGCTCACAAAAGCAGCACCATGATAATGACCAGATGATCGTCTTTTACTGACATGCCAAGTCGCTCATGGCCAGTACACGTACACCAGCAAAGCCTTCTCCAGGGTCAGATAGTTAATCTCCACCTGGAGTAGTCGAGATGAAGGAGGAGTTTGGACACTGTACCATTCCTCTTTAATTATAAGTTGTATTTGGTTATGAGGCAAAAACTACTTTTGTTTCGGAAGCCAAGTATTTTATAGACTGTCTGTTGCTTTCATGGATGTCACCCAAGGATGTTCTGGAACAATGCAAATAAACAGAACTGCTCATGTCATCTCACTGACTGGGGCAACGGTCAGGATATCTTCAGTGTCACTGCGTAGGCTTGAAGACAAGGCTCCTGTCCAACAACAGACACATGCACAATACACACACAGGCACACACAAACACACAAACACACACACACACACACACACATATCTTTGCTGTGCACAACCTCAGCGGGTAGAACAGTATCTGTGGGGGAAAAGGACATTTCAGGTCGAAACCCTGCATCAGGGTGGATTGATGCAGTGTTTCGACCTGAAATGTTGACATTTCCTTTCCTCCCACAGATGTTGTTCAACCCACTGAGTTCCTCCAATAGATTATTTGTTGCTTCAGATTCCAGCATCTGCAGTCTCTTGTGTCTTCACTTGTGATTGGTTGTGCCCAGGGCCATCAATGCAGGAGGGAGCAGAGAGTGTTCTTACAGTCCCTAATGTGATGGTGAATTTTATCATGTCTGTCTTTGCAGGGAGGTGGCTCCTGATATATGGAACGTAATCTGCACATGGATACATGCACTCACTCACACACTCTCACACTCACACTCAAACACACACACACACACACACAAAATATGTATTTGCTGCACACAGCAATTAACCATTTACATTTGACCATAGTAGCTTCAGACTAAGTGTCTCAGATTGACATTCATCTCAAGTTAGTAATACTGAGGCCCTTTGCCTCTCTGTGAGAGCAGGCGATGTCTTGGTCTGACATTCCATCTCTGACAGTGCAATGTTCCTTCAGTGAAAGAAAGGCAATGCATCGAAGTGTTGCCTCCCTCCTCTCGTCGCTGATGTACCATTGATTCAGTCTTTGGCCCATGTTCCATTATTAATGAATATGGAGGATGAGCAATAAAGAAAAATAATCAATCAGAATGTTCATTCACAGTTTACAGCTCATTTTTTTTTTCAATGACAGGACTTAAATCTACACATTTCCAACAGGTCAAGCATTCTTTATTATGCAAATATTGCATGATGAAGCCAAATTTGCTTTCTCATTAATAGGCCTATATTAATTTTAATAGACAGGAACTGCCTGGTTGAAAATGCTGCAGGATTAAGACTAAATGATTTAATACGACCCACTTCTGCTTATTTAACAGAGGTACAAAGTAAAGGATCAGAAATATTCTGGACTTTTCAATGCCATTAACAGCAGAGCCTGCCTGGCCCAAATCACATAAAATTATGTAAGTAGAAACTAATTTCAAATGTAAATGGTTAACTGGTGTGTACTGCAAAAATATATAAATATATATTCTGTGTGTGTGTATTTGAGTGTGTATGTATGTTTGAGTGTGTGTGTGCATGTGAATGTTTCAGTGTGTGTGTGTGTAAATGTTTGAGTGTGTCTGTATGTATATTTGAGTGTGTGTGCATGTAAATGTTTCAGTGTGTGTGTCTGTGTGTAAATGTTTGACTCTGTGTGTGTGTGTCTGTGTATGTAAATGTTTCAGTATGTGCGTCTGTGTGTAAACGTTTGAGTGTGTGTGTGTAAATGTTTCAGTATGTGTGTCTGTGCGTAAACGTTTGAGTGTGTGTGTGTGTATCCCTGCAAAGGCAGACTTGAGTGTTAAAATTTACCATCACATCCAATGTGTCAGCAACATGTTACACCATCTGTTGAAAAGAATGTTGCGAGGTCAAATGTGGCACAAAGCGACCAGGTAGCAGTGATCTCCGCTTCAGAGACAAAGACCAGCTACAGACTGCAGCGGTATCACCAACCCTGTCTCAGCAAAGCCCCCAAATCCATTGGCAGCACAAACAAACCATCAGTCTCCTCTCCCAGGCCAGCATCCCCAGCACCAAGGCCCCATTCCACTAAGCCAGCTCCCATTGGCAGGCAACATTTTTTACATGCCCCCACACCAACTCCTGAAACAGACACTCTGCTCCGAGATCTGTTGTGGCAAGAATTCACCTGGAGAGCAGAGGAAACAATTCAAGGATGTTCTCAAAGCCACCTTGAAAATTTGTAACAGTCTCACCAACTCATTGGAATCGCAGGCCCATGACTACCTGAAATGGAGAAGATGGAAGCTCACCAAAAATGGCTGAAGGAATGCACCACCTTGCACACTACCTGTGATCCTGCCCATGGTGAGTGAACCAAGCATGGACCAGACAGCTGAACTCCAGAGGTGAGGTGAGAGCGACTGTCTTGACACAATCTGCACACCTCATGTTGGTGTCTCAGTTATCTCAGAACCCACAGAACCAGAGTTGAAGAAGGTCACTGATGATCTGAGGGACTGCCTTGGAGAAGAGTGTGTCTGATGGGGTGCTGGTTGTAATTTATATCGATCGTTGTGTGGGAGCTCGAGAGTATGATTGTATGATTGCCTGGGAGCTGTATTAGTAGGGAAAGCTGATACATTGTGGGAGAAGAATTTTGAGTTCTCTGCAGACAGTAGATAGCAAACTGATCTCAACCTCTGATATTGAGACATTGATTAAACAGATTGTCCATGTATTTTGAAGATTGTTATTACTGTAGCATAGAATATCAGCCATTTAATCTTCTACAAACTACACTTATATTTCATAATTCAGAATGGTACTTTATCATGATACAATGTGTACTTGTGTCTTTTTACATTCCCAGTGAAGGTTCTTTGACAGCTTACTGCCACACATCAACATTTGAAGGGCAGTTTTAGTGGACTGATAGATTGGTTTGATTTTCAGTGCATGAGTCATAGAGTCACATAGAACAGAAACAAGCCCTTCAGCCCACATTGTCCATGCTGACTATCAAATATCCATCTATATTAATCCCATTTACCTGCACTTTGCCTGTAGCCTTCAATGCCTTGGTGACTTAAATGCTCATCCAGATACGTACTAAATGTTGTGAGAGTACCTTCCTCCACTGCCTTCTGTGTTCCAAATTCCAACTGCCCTCCAGGTGAAAATGTTTTTCCTTAAATTTCCTCTAAACCTCTTATTCCTCCCCCTAACCCTGTGCTCCCTACGTTCAGACATATTTACTATGGGGAATAGTTTCCCACCAACTACTTTATATATACACATAGAGCATAGAACAGCACAACACAGGAATAGGCCCTTCAGCCCATCATATCCATGCTGACCATGATGCCAATCTAACTAACCCCATCTGCCTGCACATGGTCTGTATACCCCCCATTCTCATGTACCCCTGCCTAAGTGCCCTTAAACTTTCCATCGCATCTGTTTCCACCACCTCCCCAAAAGTGCATCCCACGCACCTTTCACTTTTTGTGTAAAAAATAACTTGCCTCACCAATCTCCTTTAAACTTCCCCCTCTCACCTTAAACCTATGCCCTCTAGTATTTGACATTTCCACCCTGGGAAAATGATTATCTACACTCATAATTTTGTACACCTCTCTCAGGCTCCACCGCTCCAAGGACAAAAAACCAAACCAATCCAGTCTTTGCTCATAACTGAAATATTCCTCACAGACAATATAAGGACATAAGAGAATTGTCGGAGTAGGCCACTCGGCTCCTCGGCTCTGCTCTACATTCAATACAGTCATGGCTGATCTGCCCAGGCCTTATTTGCTTTTCTGTGCCAGTTCCTGATCTTTCAAAAATTTATCTACTTCCTCTTTAAATACCCCAAGGATCTGGCTCCACAACCCTCTGAGAGAGAATTCCAGAGATTCGCCTCCCACTACGAGAAGTTCCAATACACCTCAGTCTTAAATAACCACCTGATGATTTTGCACTACATGTCTTTTTGTTCAATATTCTCCCACTAATGGAAACATCTCGACAGTTACTAGCTCTGTTTCAGAATTTTATGTTTTCAAATCCATCTACCACCCCACACTAACTCTTTCCTCCAGCCTAGAACCTTTCATTATACTTCTCCAATTCTGACCCCCAGCCTATCTTCAATCTCTTTGGCTAAGGTTCCAGATTTTGATGGGAAAAATAACCAATTTTTTAAAGAGAGTGCCCATTCTTGCTCCATAACTTTGCATTACTGAACAGTAAAATAAGGGCTTATGTGAGACCATCATTGCAGGGTATTGGACGTGTGTTTGGATCATATGGCAAATGAAGGCAACATGCAGAAAGATGGTGATGACAGTGGCCAGTCTCAGTGAAAGCCAATGACTGGAAGGTGTAATTACACTCTGTCAAGTTTACATGGATAATTTCTATTCTAAATATGGCATTCAAATTCTCATTAAAGCTTTCAGAAAATAATTGGTGACTTCCAGAAGAGCTCTTGTCACGTGGTGAGGATGGACAGCACTGGGAAAGCTTGTTCTCTTGTGAAATTCAGTTCAGTGTCTGAGGTGAGGGCTACTTAGCAAAGTGATGGGCCTTGAACATTTGCTCTTCAGTATGTTGTGAAAGAGCTCGCACAACGTTGGGGTACGGATTATAAACTGAGTCCACAGGGACAGCCCTCATCGTAGTCAATGAAACCAAGTATCATGGAAATCATGACAGCCAACCAATGTAAGCGACAAGTTTCCAATACCTCCTCTTTGTTTGATTTTGGTTTCTCGATCTCTGAAAGGATCGTAGTGCAGCAGTCAGTGGTGCTGCCACACGTCTCTAGAAAACCAGGTTCAATTGACCTCAGTTGCTGTCAGTGTGGAGTTTACATATTCTCACCGTGACTGCATGGGTTTCCTTTCAATGCTCTGGTTTCCCTCCATTAGGAAAAAGGCATGCTGGTTTATAGGTTAATTGGCTGTTGTAGGTGGGTGGTAGGAGAATTGGGTGGGGGGGTGTGTGATGGGAATGTGAATAGGTTACAGGGATCTAAGTGAGATAATGGGATTGATGGGATTGCTCTGAGAGCTGGCATAGATTTGATGGGCTGAAGAGTCTTCTATATCATAAGAAAGTGTGAGTAAAATTATGAGAAACCTCCTCCATCACTTGTGGTAAATATGCAACACAGTGGAGGCAGGTTCTGACATTTGTTTCTATGGACACTGGCCCAAATTGGAGAGCTGCCGTGGAAATCCATCAACGTGAATGGAATCTCAGAACTGGAGCACAGCATTCAGCTGCAACAGTGTTGTACATTTAATGCAAGTGAAGCGACAAGTAACAACTACACCATTAAAGTGCCAGGCAATGACAATCTCCAAGAGGGAATCTAGACATCTACCCTTGATAGTCAATGACATTATTATTGACAGTTTCACCATTATCATCATCCTGATAGCTACCATTGGAAAGTCAGCTGGACCAACCACTCAAACACTGTGGCTACAAGAGCAGGTCAGAGGCTGAGTATCTGCAGCAAGTGATTCACCCCCTGACATTCCAGAGCCTTTCCACTATCTACAGAGTGCAATTCAGGAGCATGATGGAATAAGCTCCACTTCCATGGATGAGTTCAGCTCTAACAACATTCAAGATGCTCGACAGCATCTAGTTCAAAGCAGTGCACTTGATTGGCACCCCATTCAACCCCTAATATTCATTCCCTTCAGCACCAGAGCACAGTGGCTGCAATGTCTACCATCTACAAAATGTACTGCCCAGGCTACCTCAACAGCATCTCCCAAACCTGTGACCTCTACCATCAAGAACAAAGGTAGCCAGTGCACCACCACCTGCAGATTACCCTCAAAGTCGCACACCATTCTGACATGGAAATAAGTCATCAGTCCTTCATCATCACTGGGTCTTAATCCAGAAACTCCCCGTCTAATGACATTGTGGAAGCTCCTTCACAAGAAGGACCGCAGTGGTTGAAGAAGATAGTTTAGTCCCCACTTTCAGGAGAGCAATAAATACTACCCTTGCCAGAAACACCCACATCCCAAGAAATGAAAAAATAAAATAATATTTGTTAATAGCAGTGGAACAGTGAAAAAATCTACAGCAAAATAAGAGCAGAATGCAATCATTTAAATAGAGAGCAGCAGGCTGTCTGAACGAGTCAGCAGAAACAAGTTGCTCTGTCTGTAACAAGCTGCATTGGCAGAGACAGTCATTGAACTGAAAAGCCAAGGCTGTTAAACAGAGTGGAATGACACAACCGTGCAAAGGCCTCCCACTGTCTCTGCAAAATGCCCAGGGCAGAAGAAGCAGAGGCAGCGGAAAATGTGTGTCTACTCAGTGAGCACGCCCAGGGCTAGTTGCAGTGACTCCAGAAAGAAAGGAAACAGCACAAATTAAAGAGGCTGGCAGATGCAAAGCAATTCTTTTGGAGATGGAAAAAGAACTTGTGTTAAAATAATGAAACAATTCAATCCATGTCATTGCTTCTTTCACCAACTTCGAAGGGAATTAAATAAAAGATGCACTTTTCCCAACATCTTAAAGCACTTTACAAACATGGTCACCATTACAGGTGGGAAATGTGACCCCTGATTTGCCTGCAGCAAGTTCCCATAAACAGCAATGTGATAAGTACCAGATAAATCTGATTTTTGTGATGTTTGCAAGATGACTATGGGACAAGATGCAGGGAAATGTGTCCACAAAAGGGTGGATGGAATCTTGGTTTAACATTTCATGTAAAAGACAGTCCCTCCAATAGGGTAGCATGATTTCAGCACCAGCCTGGATTTTCATACTCAGACCTCTGTAACCTTCTGATTCAGGGTGACTGAGCTCACTGACAACATTGGTGTAAACTCTGGACACAAGAGAGATTGTAGATGCTGGAAATCTGGAGCAACGCACACGAAATGCTGGAGGAACTCAGTAGGTCTGGCAGCATCTATGGAGGGAAATGAACAGTTGGCGTTTAGGGCCAAGGCCCTTCATTAGTCCTGAAAATCAGCCTTCACCCTTCTTGGCCCGAAACGTCAACTTTTCATTTCCCTCCATAGATGCTGCCTGACCCGCTGAGTTTCTCCAGCATTTTGTGTGTGTTGGTGTAAACTCTAGTCTGGCAGCTAATTCCAGCAATTCTGATGAATGTCTGCAGCTGAAATAATGCTTCTCTCTTCCCTGCTGTTCTCAGATCCAGAATTCACCTTCAGCCTTTTCATTTTCATTACCAACTTCCAGTAGTTTTCTTTCTGCCTTCTAATGTTGTTGTGATCTGTCGCTGCAGCTTTACAGCAGGATTCAGGCAGCCCAGACTCTAGCAGAAAGTCCGTAGTGGAAGTGAGGTGACTGAGATCTCCACTTATCTACTTCTATTCAATAGCTGCATACTTCAGGAAGATTCTCCCTAAGGTTCCAGGGTCACAGTTCCTCCAGTGTTCTTTCTCATGTTTCGATGACTTCAATACCCCCTCATGCATTGGTAATCAAAGCAGAACACATTGTACAGTTCCAATGCAGCATCCTCTGAGTTACATTTCATACAGTTCAGTGATCTGTTGGTTTTTCATAATTGGTCTTTCATAATGATTTGATATGGCTCCTTTCATCCCACTGAATGACTTGTACCCTTGGTGCAGACAGTTTGTGCATGTAATTAAACAACAAACCTTAAGTGAATTAATCTTGTAAAAATCTAAACTCTCACAGCACTTAACGAGTACTGAGCTGAGTACTTGATGTACCATAATCTACAGTATAGCGCTATGGAGTGAGGAAGTGGGTTAGTCTGGATAGTCTTTTTGGCCAGTACAGTCACGATGGGCCAAATGGACGTTCTGTGCCATACATTTCCATGATTCAGAGTCTGCCCAAAGGTGTTGCCTTGTGTTACAGCTTTAAGAGATCAAGGTTGTATTGCTTTGAAAACATTTCAACTGTAACATATCAAAAAGACAATTCTGGAGGGAAGATGTGGTTATGTGGCACATAGGGCATCTTTTTATTAAAGCCATTCACAGTGGGAAATGTTGACCATGGCATATTGATTGACACAGCGTGGAACTTTGTGTGAATGCCTGAGTGACTGCATTTTGTTAACAGCAAGTCCACCAACTCTAAAGTAAAGGATGGATTTCTGTTGGTCTTTGGGCAATGGAAAGATGATTCTGAACACATCCACCACATTAAAATGCTCTGCCTCTCCACAGAAAGATGTGCAACTTTAAATGACCATTCATAATTTGCTATTTGTGTGATTAATTATGCTGAAACAGGTTTAGAGGGGAAAGATTAATTGGATGGTGGGAACGAAAGGCTTTATGCAGTCATCCTGGCATCAGTGGATATTAACAGAGTGATAAATGTCTGTCTGTCTCTCTTTACCTCCCTGTTTCCTCTCTGTTCCCTTAACCTGTCTACCTCTCTTTTCAATTATTGCTCTCCTTTTCCCTCTCCCTCTCCATCTCTCTCTCACTCTCTATTTGTCGTTCTCTCTCTGCCTGTTTACCATCTCTGTAACCCTCTGCCTCTTCTCTCTATATCTGCCCCAATCTCTCCCTCTCCCCACATAATATTCCAGTCATTCATCTGTCTCTCTGTTCCCACTTCCAACCTGTTATCCGTTAGGAATTCCACATCCTTCAGCTGACTGTTGATTGTCAGCTTGCCTCAGTTACAAGCCTGCTTCTTGGTCAGAAGCTTGAATCAAGACTTGAGCTGATTATCCAGACCTCCTGTTTTGCTGGAGGTATATTACCCTTCAAACTAGACGTTACCCAGTGCTTGTCTGTTTGCTACTTATTTGTCTGCGAAAAGACTAATATTTCTCCCAATACAATTCACTTGTCATCAAAGTTAAACGCAGAAAATACGAGGAACACTCAACAGGTCAGGCAGCATCTGTGGAGAGAGAAAATGATGCAACATTTCAGGTCAATGATGTTTCATCACAACTGCATTTTGATTGCTTGTTATCCAGCTCATTTGTTGATTATGGGATCTCACAGTGCGCAATCCAAGTGTGACATGGAAACAGCAACTGCTTTGAGCCATACTTTGAATTATATGACAAGCAACGATATTAATGTAAATCTTCCAATGTCATTTCTCAAGGAGACAACTTGGTGACTGATTACTATAGTTCTCACATTCAGATTATGCTGGTTGTCGTGTAAGAATTCTCATTTTGTTTTATTGGTAATTCCATAATATTTGCCTGTTTCCTGGCTCACACCGAACTTCATCACCACACCTCTGTTCTCAGTATACTGACCAGCAATGCATCAATTTTAATGTCCAAATCCCTCCTTGCTTTCACCCTTCTCTGCTTTGCAATACCTTTCAGCCCCACAGTTCTCCAGGATTATTGTGTTCCTCCAAATCTGGCTTTGTACATAATGAAAGATGTAATAATGAAGCACCTTGAAAAGAATAATGATTGAGCAGAGTGAACATAGATTTATGTAAGGTAAGTCCCGATTAACTGATCGTCAGAAGAACAGTTAAGGGGATCCAGTCAATGTGGTGTGTTTGGATTTCCAGAAGTTTTGATATAGTATTATAAGCAGGTTGTTCAACAAGATTGAACATGGTACCTAGGACAGTATACTGACAAACAGGGAAATGAAACAGTGGAAATAAATGGATTCCTCTTAGGTTAACAGGCTGTGACAGGTGGGGTACCGACATATCGGTGGCTGGGTCCAGCTATACACAATCTACATCAACAACTGAGGGACCAAGTCCTACTTTTCCAAGTTTGCTGATGACGCTGAACCAGGTGGAATTATGAGTGTGAAGCAGAATGTGAAGAGGCTTTGGGGGACATGGACAGGTTGAGTGAGTGGGCAAGACCAGGGCAGATGGAATATGGGAAAAATATGAAGTCACCCACTTTGGTAACCATAACTCAAATGTAGAATATTTGTTAAGTGTGAGTGACTGGGAAGTGTTGTTGCTCAAAGGGAGCTGGCTGTGTTTGTCCACAAGTCACTGAAGGCCAACATGCAGGTGAAACAAGTAATTAGGTGGCAAATGGTGTTGATTAGCCTTTATAATGAAAGGGTTTAAGAGTAGGAAATCTTATTACTATTATATAAAAGTGCAGAAAAAATTTACGAGGATATTTCCACAACTAGAGGGCCTGAATTACAGGGAGAGATTGGCAAGGCTGGGTCTTTATTCCTTGGAACGTAAGAGCTGAGGTGGGACCTTATAGACATGTTTAAAATTATGAGAGGCATAGACAAGGTGGACGGTAACAGTCTTTTCCCCAGGGTAGGGGAGTGCAAAACTAGGGGGCATAGATTTAGGGTGAGAGGGGAAAGATTAAAAGGGACTTGAGGAGCAACCTTTTCTTGCAGAAGGTGGTAAGTATATGGAATGAGCTGCCAGAGGAAGTGGTTGAGACAGGTACAACAGTATCATTTATGAAGCACTTAGATAGGTACATGGAGGGGCGGGCTTATAGGGATATGGGCCGAACACAGAAAATTGGAACTAGTTGGGTGGACACCGTGGTCGGCACGGACTGGTTGGGCCGAAGGGCCTGTATCCATGCTTTATTGATCTATGACTCTATAGGTCCTTACTGAGACTGCACCTGGACGGTTGTGGACCATTTTGATCTTCTTACCCAAGGAAGGATGTACTTGCCATTGAGGGAGTGCAGCAAGCTTGACCGGGCTGGTTCTAGGGATGGTGGGTTCATCATCTGATGAGAGATTGAATAGACTGGGACTGTATTTGCTGGAGTTTAGAACAATGAGAGGTGATCTCATTGAAACTTATAAAACTGATAAAAGGTGCGACAGGTTAGATGAAGGACAGATGTTTTCCCTGAATGAGGAGTCTGGAACAGGGACACAGGTAGGTAAGACCTGTGTCCTAACTTACCACAAGTAGGTATACCTCTCAGGACAGAGAGGTGGAAAACTTTTCTCACTCAGAGAGTGTTGAACCTTTGGCCTTCTCTACTCTGGTGGGCCATGAAGGCTCACTCATGAGTTCACTCGAAACAGAGAAGGTAGACCTGGATATCAAGGATATCAGGGGATGTAGCTGAAAAATGATTCTGAGGTAGAAGATCAACCAAGATTTTGACGGATGACAGAATGAACTGGAAGGACTTTATGGGTCTACTCCTACTCTTATTTCTTATGTTGTCATGTGATGTAAGAAACATGGCAGTGCAGCAAGATCCACGAGCAAGTGTGATACGCACTAGCTTTAGGATCATAGAAAGGTCAGTTAGCCTTTGGATTCCTCGGTGAGACACACTGAGGTCAATGACTCTGGTTGGTTGATGTGTAGATATGCTTCCAGGACTTTCTTAAGTGGTACCTTTGAAAGACAGTGGAGTACTCCCTTGCTGATACACTGACACTGTGTAGGAGGAGCCAACCTGGATTTTGTGCTCAAACTGTGGAAGTAACACAAACAAGGAAAAGGTTATGTTAATGGGAAGTGTACGGGAACCACCTCAGCCCCAGAAAGAGCCATGTCTCTAACAACCAGGCAAAGTGTAGGGTGTCTGACAGGCACGTGTCACTTGCACAAGAAACTAATGGTGTGCGGGAGTGTGCATAATGAGAAAACAGCAGACAGATTCATCCACGGAGAATGATGGATCAATTCTTTTCATTTTTGCTGGAGTAGGTGGAAACACTTATGAAATATTAAAATTTATGTCAGAGCACAGCCGGTGCTGAGAGAGCAGTTTGTAATTACTGGGATACTGCTGTCCTTCTGAGTGATGTTATACTTCAGTACAATGGACAGCCTTTATCCTAGTGCCCACACTGCTGTTTGAATAGTTTGTGAAGCATCTTCATCTCAATACATTTGATTCCTCCACTTAACCCATGTTACTGAAATGGAAGCAAACTCTGGTGAAGGAACCTAAAATCACAGAGATTTTAAAATGATTAAATACATACAGAATCATATAGAATGATTAAAAACTGTTTCAATTGGTTCAATTGTTAATGACCAGAGAGCACAGATAAACTCATTGAATCAAACAGCAAGGAAACAGGCCCTTCGGCCCACTGTGTCCATGCTGACCATTCAGTACCTATCTATACTAATCCCATTTACAACCTCTCAGCCCATGGCTTTCAATGCTATTTTACATAGAACAGTAGAGCACAGTACAGGCCCTTCAGCCCACGATGTTTTGCCGACCTATATAAACACCTTCTCCATGATCAATCTAACCCTTCCCTCCTACACTGCCCATAACTCTACATTTTTCTTACATCCATGTGCCTATTTAAGAGTCTTTTAAATGTCCCTATTGTATCAGCCTCTATCACCACGCCCGGCTGTGCGTTCCAGGCACCTACCACTCTCTGTGTAAAAAAACCTACCTCTGACATCTCCCCTAAACTTTCCTCCTCTGACTTTAAACTGATGTCCTCTGGTACTGGCCATTGCCGCCTTGAGGAAAGGTGCTGGCTCTCCACTCTGTCTATGCCTCTCATAATCTTACACACCTCTATCAAGTCGCCTTTCATCCTGCGTTGCTCCAGGGAGAAAAGCCCCAGCTCGCTCCACCTTATATGTTTCAAATGCTCCTCTAAGTACTTCTTAAATGTTGTGAGAATACCTGCCCCCAGCATGCCCTGTGGCAGTGAGTTCCAGCTTTCAACAACTTTCTTTCTGAAAAAATTCATCCTCAAATCCCTTGCAAGTTTCCTGCCCCTTGAACCTGCGTCTTCCGGTCATTGCTGAAACCGTTCATCCCAGGTAATCTCCCCTGCACCTTCTCCAGTGCAATCAGATCCTTCGGGCAACTTCTCACTGTCTTGGTGAAGCAGCCAGCAGGATCAAAGACCACACCCACCTGGGTCATTCTCTCTTCTCTCGTCTTCCATCAGGTAGAAGATACAGGAGCCTGAGGGCACGTACCACCAGACTTAAGGACAGCTTCTACCCCACTGTGATGACTATTGAACGGTTCCCTTGTATGATGAGATGGACTATGACCTCATGATCTATCTTGTTGTGACCTTGCACCTTATTGCACTGCACTTTCTCTGTAGCTGTGACACTTTTCTCTGTAGCTGTGACACTTTATTCTGTACTGTTATTGTTTTTACCTGTACTACCTCAATGCACTCTGTACTAACCCAATGTAACTGCACCATGTAATGAATTGACCTGTACGATCATTATGCAAGACAAGTTTTTCACTGTACCTCGGTACAAGTAACAAAAAGAAACCCAATACCAATACCAATACCGGAAGTATACACAGTACTCCAGCTGTCATAGAGTTATACAGCATGGAACAGGCGCTTTGGCCCAACTCGTCCATCCCGACCCAGCTGTCTTCCTGAGCCAGTCCCACTTGCCTGCATTTGGTCCACATCCCTCTAAGCTTTTCCTATCCATGCACTGTCCAAATGTCTTTTAAATGTAATTGCACCCACCTCTACCACTTCCTCTGGCAGCTCGTTCCACACACACCCCACCCTCTGTGTGACAGTTTCCCCTCAGGTCCCCTTTAAATCTTTCCCCCCTCACCTTAAACCTGTGCCCTCTAGTTTTAGACTCCCTTACCCTGGGAAAACACTGTGACCATCCACCTCATCTACGCCCCTCATGGTTCTATAAGGTCACCCTTCAGCCTCCTACACTCCAGGGAGAACAGTTCCAGCCTGTTCACCCTCTCCTTATAACTCAAGTCCTCCAGTCTCAGTAACATTCTTGTGAATCTTTTCTGCCCCCTTTCCAGCTCAATCACATCCTTCCCATAGTACGGGGACCAGAAATGCACACAATACTCCAGATGTGGTCTCACCAATGTCTTGAGCAGCTGTTATATGATGTACTGACTCTTGTACTCAGTGCCTCGTCCAATGTAGGTAAGCATGCTATACGATTTCTTCACCACCCTCTCTACCTGTTTCACCACTTTTAGAGAACTATATACTTGTACTCCTAGATCTCTCTGTCCACAACACTCCCAGGGCCCTGCCTTTTACTGTGTATGTCCTACCCTGGTTTAACTTCCCAAAATGCATCCCTTTGCACTTGTCCAAGTTAAATTCCATCAGCCATTTCTTGAACGCTCTCCCAGTTGATCTAGATCCTGTTGTATCCTTGGACAACCTTCTGCACCGTCCACCACACCACACATCTGCAAACTTACTAATCATGTCACTTACATTCTCATCCAAATTGTCAGTATAGCTGACAAGCAACAGGGGGCCCAATTCTGATCCCTGAAACACACCACTGGTCACTGGCCTCCAATCTGAGAAACAACCCTCCACGACCTCCCTTTGTCTCCTACCACCAAGCCAATTTTGTATCCAATTGGTTAAAAGACAGTTGGACAGGTACATGGATAGGAAAGGTTTAGAGGGTTATGGGTCAAATCCAGGCCAATGGGACTAGCATGGATGAACATCTTGGTCAGCAGCATGGACCAGTTAGGCCGAAGGGCCTGTGTCTGTGCTGAATGACTCTATGATACTCCCTGGATCCCATGTGATTTAACCCTCTGGACCAGCCTACCACGCACATTGTCAAAAGTCTTCCTAAAGTCCATGTACACGACCGCCCTGCCCCTGCCAATCCTCTTAGTCACCTCTTCAAAAAGCTTAATCAAATTTGTGAGACACGACTTCCGACACACAAAGCCATGCCGACTATTCCTAATCAGTCCTTGCCTTTCCAAATGCAGATAGATCAATCCTGTCTCTCGGATCCCCTCCAGTAACTTCTCAAGGGCAACTAGGGATGGACAATTAAATGCTGGCTCAGCCTGTGAAGCCCACATCCTTTGAATGAATATATTAAAAAAAACTTTTCCACCACCAATGTTATCTCACTGGCCTGTAGTTCCCTGACTTGTCCTTGCAGCCCTTCTTAAATAAAGGCACAACATTAGCCCAACTCCAGTACCACACCAGTGGATAAGGAAGATACAAAAATCTCTGCCAGTGCCCCAGCAATTTTATCCCTAACTTCCCACAACATTTTAGGATACACTTGGTCAGGCCCCAGCATCTTATCCACCTTTATGCGCCTCAACACCTCCTCTCGTAATGTTGATATGTTTCAGGATATCGTTGCTCTCTTTCCTGAATTCCCTAGCCTCCGTGACCTTCTTCACGGTAAATACAGGCAAGAAGTGTTCAGTGCCTTTCCTGTGGCTCCACTCATAGACAACTACATTGTTCCTCAAGGAGACCTATTCTCTCCCTAGTTACCCTTTTGCTCTTAAGATTCTCCTTCACCTTACAAGCCAAGGGTATCTTATGTCCCCTTTTTGCCCTCCTAATTTCCTTCTTAAGTGTATTCCTACATTCCTTATACTCCTCAAGGGACTTACTTGATCCCAGCTGCTTATACCTGACAAATGCCTCCTTCAATGTAAATGAGGTGATTGAGCTAATGACTGACCTCTTTTTATAGCTGTGGCCTAATGAAGTTTGATGTGGTTGTACCATAACCTCTCTACTCTTCTGTGCCCCAGCTAATGAAGGCAAGTATTCCATGTGCCTTCTTAACCATTATATCCAACTGTCCTGCTGCTTCCAGGAATCATTAGCCATGTACGCCGTGGTCCCTCTGTTCCTCAGTCCAACATTCATCGTGTATATCCCAGCCTTATTAGTCCTCCCAAAATGTAACACCTCAGATCTAAGTGATTAAGAAGCAATGTCAGGCTGGGGAACTACACATCATGTGGTGAGGACTTGGTAGAGTCTGCCTGTGAGGCTGGGGTCTCAGATTCAGGGAAATTTGGATAAATGCTGAAAGAAAATAAGATTGTAGGAATGTGTGAAAGAACGGAGGAATGGGACCAGCTGGTTGCTCTTTAAAAGAGGCAGCATTGGACTAATTCAACCGACTGGCCTTTTCCTGTCCTGTACTGTTTCATGATCCCAATTTACGGCAATGGAATGGTTCTGCAGGTGGTGACTCTTGCAAGCAGGCAACTGGTTTATGTCCAGGGAGATCCTACTTTTCCAGTGAAGCTGATTGAGGGATAAACATGGATAGAAAAGGAATTATCACCAGATTTCCATACTTTCTTGTGTTTTAGACTATTTAGAAATCCAAAAGATCCAAATACATCTTAAGAATAGTTAGTCATCTTATTCTTATTTGGTGATTAGCGTGATGAGATTCAACCAGAGAAGGGTTAGGGTTAGAGTTTGAATTAGGGTTGGAGACCCCGCAGAGATACTGTATATATAATTCTCTTTTACATTAGAGAAGGCAATTTGGCCCATGAAGTCTGTGCCAGCTCTCTGAGAATGTTTCATTTATTTTCCTGAGGGAGTCAGTCGAGAGAAGCTGTCTCCTCAGGGTCTTGACCCAAAACGTTGACTATCCATTTCCCTCCATAGACGCTGCCTGACCTGCTGAGTTTCTCCAGTGCCTTTGTATGTTCCTCTGGTAACCAGAACTCACAGATTTAATGTCATTGGCAAATGAACTGGAGGGATAGTGGGGAGAAATGAGAAGCTTATTAGTATCTGGAACTTCCTACCTGTAAAGCTAAATGACTCAGATCATGTACAGAGTCCCAGGGTGGTACTTACATACTGATCTTTTTACCCATCTACACTAATCCCATTCGCCCACATTCAGACTGTATTCTCCTATGACTTGCCTATTTAAGTGTCTGTCTAAATGCCTCTTAAACGTAGTAATATATCCGATTCCACCGCTTCCTCTGGGAGCAAATTCCAAATATCAACCACTCCTTATATAAAAAAACTTTCCCTTTGAATCCCCTTTAAAATTCCTTCCTCTCACCTTAAACCTCTGCCCTCTTGTTTTTGCTATCTCTACCATGCCTGTCTATACCTCCTATAATTCTATATACCTCTATCAGGTGCCCTTAAGCTTTCTTCATTCCAGGGCAAACAAACCCAACCTATCCACTCTCTTCCCATAACTAAAGTCCCTAATCCAGGCAACATCCTGATGAACCTCCTCGGTACGCTCTCCAGCACTATCACATCTTTCTTAAAGTGTGGCACCCAGAACTGCAGACATGCAGTCTGACCGGTGTTTTGCGAATTTGTAACATAACATCCTAATTCTTACATTCTGTGCCCTAACCTATGAAGGCAAGTATGCCATATGCCTTCTTCACCAACCTATCGACCTGTGTTGGCACTTTCAGGAAATTGTACGCTTGGACCCCTAGGTCTCACTGTTCATCAGCATTCTTTAGTGCCCTACCATTTATTGTACATGTCCTGCCCCATCTGACTTCCCAAAATGCATCACTTCACAATTGTCGGGATTAAATTCCATCTGCCAATGCTCTGTGCGTAGGAGGATGAAGGGTATATAAAACCATGAAGGGTGTAGATAAGGTGGATGGTCACACTTTTTCCCAGGGTAGGGCAGCCTAAGACTAGAGGCCGTGGATTTAGAAGCAGCTATTCACCTGCACTTGTACCAGTTAAGTGTCTCACATTCCATACTCAGGTGTGGTCTCCCCCAACTCTGGAAAAAACAAATCCAGTCTGCAGATCACCTCCAGAATATCCGCCTGGGCAGCCCTGAGCTTCCAGTTACCTATTGTTTTAATTCGACATCCTGTAGCCCCTGTGACTTCTCTTCAGCCTTTTTCGTTGTCCAACAATGCCCAGCAGAAGCTGAAGGAACATCTTCTGTCTGGACCTGTTGCAGGTCACAGGACTCAGTAGTGAACTAGGGAAGTACTCCTTTTTTCTCTCCATAGATGAGGCTGTACCTTTCCGTTTTCCTCTCTTCCATCTCTGAACGAATGGTTTTTGAGGAACTTTTGCTGCATTGACAACTTTCATCTGGACCTACTCACAGAAGTTCCCTCTGATCTCTCTATCCTTACCTTTCTTTACAAATTAGACACACTTGTTTTCACACTCTTCCACAGCTCTTTATGACAAAGAAGGAGGCCATTCAGTCCATCAAGTCTATGCTGGCTGTCAGAGAAAGCCCTCAATCCTATTCCCCTAATTATTTCTCTGTATCCTATTCTCTCTCATATGTCCATTAACTTCCCCCTGATTTCCCCACCATCCACCTACAACAGGGGTAACTTATAGCAGCCAATTAACCACCAACCAACAGGTTTTTGGGATGTGGGAAGAAACCGGAGCACCCAGGGGAAACCCACATGACACATGGAGAATGTGCAAACTCCACACAGACAGTGCTGGGGTCTGATCATAACTGGGGTGCTAGAGCTGTGCAGAAGCAGAACTACCTGCTGTGCCACTGTGCTGCCTGTAAGCTGGTTCAGATCTGATGAAGAGACTTGACTTTGTTCCTCTCCCACCGATGCTGCGCGACTGCTTGCAGCGTTTTGTATTTTGTACCTGAATAGAATGATGTGCAGGGTCTTTGGGAAAAAGCTGTGGTGTGGCACAATCCTTTGGAAGAGCCAGCAGAGACATGAAGGGCTGAATGGTCTCGTTCTGCATTGAAAGATTCCACAAGTCCATGCTGACTATTCTTTGCAACATTTGCTGCATCCCAATATTTTTCTGTTACGTCCTTGATTAATGATTCCTGCCACTTGTTAAAGTCACTCTGCAGTTATTGAAGCTCCAGTAATTTGCAAGTGATGGATCAACAGTCTGATAAAAATGTTTAGATCCTGCTGCAAACCCATTTTTAGTTACTTTAATCAAATTGCAATGCCACCTTCTTAAATAAATCGAAGAATGTTTATTAAAACAAAATTCATTTCTTTTTAATGCAGGTTCTAAAATATACTCTGCATGTGCTGGGTCAGATAGATTTTACACTCAGCAGCCGGCAAATGAGTTTGAGCAAGACTCAAGGGACAGAAGCTCTTCTGACAGTTCTTAAAGAACACTTTCTGTCTTGGGGATGTTCTGTGCCCTGATTGTTCACTGTGGCCAAAAGCAAAACTCTTGCTCATTAAGTTTTGCAGTAGAAAGGGGCAACTTTTTCACACAGAGGTTGGTCAGTATATGGAACAAGCTGTCAGAGGAAGCATTAGAGGCAGGTACAATAATAACATTTAAAAGGCATTTGGATAGCTACATGGATGGGGACGGCTTAAAGGGATACGGGACAACTTGGGCAAATGGGACTAGCTTAGATGGACATCTTGGTTGGCATGGATGAGTTGGGCCAGTTTCTGTGCTGTATTATTCTGTAACTCCATAACTCTGGAACCTTTCCGTGGGTGGGAATGACTTCTCACTTCTCTGCTGACTGGTTCCAGGAAGTGATAACGTAGCATCTTCATTTTTTGTTTTAATCTGTTTGTATTTTTAACAGCTTTCGCTCTGTGCCCTTGTCAATAAATGTACTTTTAAAGCAGTGGCCCATTTGTTGTTTCCTTTGCCTCCTCAGTGTTCTTCCATTTATGATGGTTTGCTCACCTCTCCACTAACTGACCTCAGAACACCTGTTTCCCTGTGTCAGATTGTGCTTGTTCAATGAATGGTGTGGAACTACTGCCTGGCTATCCTGGGGATTCCGTTCTATGTCCTCACATGAAAGCAGGGGCCCGAGCAGGAGTTGGGGCACCAGCTCCCCAAGTCAGAAGGTTGGAGTTCAAACCAACTCCAGAGACCTCATGGCAATTACCTAGACTAGCTTTCCACTGCAGTACTGAGGAAGTGTAACACTGACAGAAGGGCTGTCTATCTGGTGAGGTGTTGAACTGAGGGTCCTGACCTCTCAGGTTAATGTAAAAGGTCTAACGAACCAGAGCAGGTAGTGCTCCTGGTATCCGAATCATTATTGAACCTTCAATCGAGGCTAAAAGATGACAGTCATTACCACACTATTGATTGTGGGATCTTGCTGTGTGCAAATTAGCTGCTTGGTGCATTTCCTAAACTGAGACAGGCATTCTGCTTCCAAAGTAGCTCATTCATTGAAGCAGGTTTTGGGTTGTCTGGGACCAGTGAATTGCAGAACTGAAATACAAGTTTTTCTAATTACTTTCAAAGTTATAAGTCACCATGGCCTCTGAGTTTCTTCTTGCCTTGCAATGTGCCCCTGGTTAAGAACATCTGATTAGGCTGCACGTGGAGTATTGTGTGAAATTCTGGTCGCCCCATTACAGGAAGGACATGGAGGCTTTGAAAAGGGTTATGAAGAAGTTCACCAGAATGCTGCTTGGATTAGAGGGCATGAATGATAAGGAGAGGTTGAACAAACTTGGGTTGTTTTCTCTGGAGTATCAGAGGCTGAGGGGATGCATGATAGAAATTTATAAAAAATTATGAGAGGCATAGATAGGGTAGACAGTCAGATTCTTTTCCCAGGGTAGAAATGCCAAATACTAGAGGACATACATTTAAGATGAGAGGGGGCAAGTTTAAAGGAGATGTGTGGGGCAAGTTATTCTTTACACAGAGACTGGTGGGTGCCTGGAACAGGCTTTCAGGGGTACTGGTGGAAGCAGGTATGATAGTGGTGTTTAAAAGGCTTTTGATAGACACATGAGTATGCAGGGAATGGAGGGATATGGATCGTGTGCAGGCAGAGGATTTTGGCACTGACATTGTGGGTGGAAGGGCCTGTTCCTGTGCGGTACTGCTCTGCATTCTAACACCTGTGCATTGTTTTATTCCCCTTGCCAGACTCAATCCTGTTCCTTCGGTCCACACTCCAGAACACCGTTTGGACTGCCATCTTCTACCAAGCTGTCTGGGTAAGTCAGGATACTTCTGAGCACAGTTGGTGAAACTTAGTCATGGAGTCATACAGCACAGAAACAGGCCCTTTGGCCACCAAGTCCATGCCAACCATGAAGCACTTTCTATTCTTCCTACATTCCCACTGTTCCCCCAGATTCTACCACTTACCTACACACTAGGGGCAATTTACAGTGACCAACCTGCATGTCTTTGGGATGTAGGAGGAAATCCCATGTGGTCACAGGGAGAACGTGCAAACTCTAGCAAACAGCACCGAGGTCAGAATTGTACCAGGGTCACTGGGCTGTGAGGTAGTAGCATTTATCAGCTGTGCCACTGTGCTACCATGCAGACATGGAATCCAAAATTCATCCCAGAGTCAACTGTGACGCGAAGTCTCAGACTATTGCCAGGAGAGGCATGGATTTGGTGACTGGGGAAGTGTTTGTGACAGGGGCTGAAGTGATGGGAAATACTGAGAAGCATCTGATTATTGCTTTTATTAAATCCAGTCAATGAGCTAAAATCCCTGACAGTGTGTGTGTGTGTGTGTGTGTGTGTGTGTGTGTGTGTGTGTGTGTGTGTGTGTGTGTGTGTGTGTGTGTGTTATTGGTACCATTAATATTATCCTGTGAAGGTTGCATGTGCAATGTGTAGTTGCTGCCACATGCAGAGCCCTCTAACTTCCTACGAGTTATGTGTTGTCCTCAGTGCCCCACTGAGTGTGTCCTGTTGTTACCTTTGTTGTGATCACTTATACAATGGAACTTTGATTGTACTGGATAGTTATACACAGCTTCTCCATGTGGATCAGAGACTTAAATATAAGTGCTTTGTGTTTCCCTCTGGTGTGTTTTAAACAAGATTACCAGCCACTTGGATTCATATAACACTTTTAGTGTTAGTAAATAGTAAAATGTCCCAAGGTTCTTCATAAAGAGTGTAAATCAAACAATATTCAACACTGAGCCAAATGAGGAAATGGGTCATCAAAAGCTCAGTCGAAGAGATAGGTTTTAGGTTGAAAGCTTAAGGAAGGCAACAGAAGCAGAGAAGGAATTCCAAGGCTTGGGGTTTGACAGGGAAATGTGTGACTGTCAATGGTTCCGCAATTAAATTGGTGTATGTGTAAAAGTCCAGAGTTGTCTTGGAAAGTACCAGGTCTGGGGAAGATTGCAGAGACAGGGAGGACCGAAGTCTTGGAAGAATGTGAAGATGAAGAAGAGAACTTTAAAACTGAGACATTGCTTGGTCAGTGTTGGACAATGTAGGCGGGCAGTCAGAGAAGAACTGTGAAGTAGTCTGGTGAGAGTTCGATTTTAGCCGTAGATTCCAGAGGTGGAATGATGTGATCAGTGGGGAGTATGTTAGAATTGTCGGATCTGAAGGTCAGAGATGAGCTGAGGGGAAGGAGTCAGTAACGTTATAAAGGTTAAAGTGGATATTCCTGCTAGGGAGCAGAATAGAGGTCTGAAGTTTACCCCAGGGTCAATTAGTGGTCACCCCCAGAGCTACTCCATCAATCAATGCAATCATGGTGATCTGACTGTAACTCCCCATTCCTGCCCACTCCTGATAACCTTTCACCCCCTTGACAGAGGCGAGGTATTGGTCAATCGTGGGCAGGGGAAGTGAAATGTGGATCCTGACACGGAGGGAAGAGTTGTGTACTGAACGGCAGTGAGGTCTGAAACTGATTACAATGCAACTTAACTGCAAAGCATTATCATATGGCATGTTCAGAAACTGTGGCCAAGGACAAATTTCTTCTTCACCTGTGTTCATTGATGATGTTCCCAAGGGACAGTGTGAATGAGAAACAGGTTTCCAGAGGAACGCTAGAGATAACAACATAGGAATGAAAGAAAAACTGTTGCAGGTGAATTTTTAGTTAATGGGATAAGTGAGAGCTGTCCTGTCCAGCGTGCACTGTGATTATGTGTTAGATCAGTTAGCTTATTCTTTTTGATAATCCCGACTCCTAAACCCTCTATTGTTCATTCAGCCTTTCTGGCTGAACACCACTATATGTTGCCGATGAATTATGTTAGTTACAACACAGTCTCTTGTGTACCTTGGCTCATTTATTTTGGCACTGTCTTTATAAGGAAGAAATTCCACACACTACAAATACTACTGTGGGATCTTTTCTCTCCAGCTGACGGGACAGACAGGTTCTTAGTTTACCATCATGTTGAAAAGACAGCACCATCTGTGGTGTTCAAGACTGGCGATCCATAACCCTACAGGAGGTCCAGGTACAACCTACGGAAGGCCATTGTGAGATACAATTAGATGCATGACAGCTGTGGCAGGGTTTGCATGCCATTACTTCTTATTAGGCAGAACCTAACAGTATAAATGGCAGTGATGCTTCACTCCCCAATGAGCTCAACGCCTTTTATGCATGCTTTGAAAGGGAGAACAAAGGGAATCCCCACAGCATCCAGCAACCCTGTGACCGCTGTCTTGGAGGCCAACGTCAGAACATCCTTCAGAGGGCGAACCCTCGCAAAGCATCAGGCCCCGATGGTGTACGTGGCAGGGAACTGAAAATCTGTGCCGACCAACTGGCTGGAGTGTTCAAGGACATCTTCAACCTCTCACTGCTGCAGTCAGGGGTTCCCACCTGCTTCAAAAGGGCATCAATCCAGTGCCCAAGAAGAACAGGGTGAACTACCTCAATGACTATTGCCCAATGGCCCTCATATCTACTGTGATGAAGAGCTTTGTGAGGTTGGTCATGGCTAGAATTAACTCCTGCCTGAGCAAGGACCTGGACCTGCTGCAATTTGCATACTGCTACAACAGGTCTACACCAGATGACACCTCACTGGCTCTCCACTCGGCTCTGGAGCACCTAGACAACAGCAAAACATATGTCATATCGATTACAGCTTGGTGTTCAACACCTCAGTACTAACCAACAAGCTTGAAAACGTGGGCCTCTGTACCTGCCCCTGCTACTGGATCCTCGATTTCCTTCTCGGGAGACCACAGTCAGTGAGGATCGGTAATAACATCTCCTCCTCGCTGACAATCAACACAGGCGCACCTCAAGGATGCATGCTTTGCCCACTGCTCTACTCTCTCTACACTCAGGATTGTGTGGTTAGGCACAGCCCAAACATCATTCATAAATTCTCTGATATCACCACTGTTGTTGGCAGAATCTTAGATGACAATGAAAGAGGCTGCAGAGGGTTGCAGACTCAGCCAAATCCATCATGGCCACAACCCTCCCTGCTATTGGGGACATCTTCAAGAGGTGATGCCTCAAGAAGGTAGCATCCATCATTGACCCTCACCATTTGGGACATGCCCTCTTCATGATATTACCATAGGGGAGGAGGTACAGGAGCCCGAAGACCCACAGTCAACATTTTAGGAACAGCTTCTTCCCCTCTGCCATCAGATTTCTGCAAGATCCATGAACCCATGAACACCACCTCGTTATTCCTCTTTTGCACTATTTATTTATTTTTGTAACTTATAGTAATTTTTATGTCTTGGACTGTACTGTACTGCTGCTGCAAAACAACGCATTTCATGACATACGTCAGTGATAATAAACTTGATTCTGATTCCATCAGTGAAGCACTCCTTCTGTACTACACAGAAGGTTCAGCCTCAAATCTACAGGATGGGGCTTGAATCCATGACCTCCTGACACAAGAGGCAAGTATTATTAGCAGAAGGTCAGGTTGAAAGAGATTAATTGGGTTACTTTGACTAAATACCTTTGAATTTGTTTAATAAACCAGAAAGAAAAGTCTCACACTGGCCCTGCAGATCCCAATGATTCCCCGAGGGTAATGGAGGAACTGTGTTCATGCTAATACATCAGATTGGGATATATTCTTAGTACCTTAGTTTCAAAGGGCAGACAGCAGGAAAGATGGGCTCATACAACCTGAGTCGCCAGGACTGGATTGCTTTCATTATTTATGAGATACTTATCCTGTTCACTCTGTGCTGCTGCCTTGGACATCTGGTTCTCAGGAGGAATTAAATATGAGGAAATAAACCAACACCATGCATTCGATGGTAGATTAGGGCTTGTCAAGAAACAATATTTTGTTGCATGAGGGAATTCTTGGAGTGGCTCAGAAATTAATCTCAGTGGGGCTGGGATCTGATATGGGCAGTGTGGGGCTCCACATGGCCATAAATTGGTTAGCTAGGCCTTGGCATGGTTTATTAAGATTGATCAAGAGGAGGTGAAATTCCATTAAAGCATTGCACTGTCAATGAAACCAGACCAAGTGGTTAAGTCTCCCATGTCCCGTGAGACAGCAGTGCTAATGAAGTATTGTTCCCTTGCATACAACGCAGTCCCCATCCTCTCACATTGCCTTTGTTGTAGAGATGTTAGGTCTCACTGCTTGGCCTGTTTAGAACTGCCTGTTGGTAATGGTTTAAATGTAGAATACATTTAAATTTGATGGGAACTGACGTGCATTTAAATAGCACCTTTTGCATCCCTTTCAAGACATCCCAGAGAAAAGGCACAACACTTGCAAGGTGAAATGTTTTGTTTTCTTGCCTCCTTTATGGTAACAATCTAGTTCCTCTGTTCTACAACACAGTTCACACTCTATGGAGTGATGGGGGTAATACTTCACTGTCACTGATGTCTCACAGGGCATGAGGGTCTTATCCTTTTTTTGGCCTAATTTTGTTGAAAGTGCAATGTTTTAAATTGGAAATTGCTGAGTTTACTCACTGGTAAATCCTGATCAGTGATGGCTTCACCTCTGGTCTGCAGTGTTTTTAAGTGACCCCCATGATGTATATTTGCCTGAACAGAAATGAACTTCTTCGAGTGACGAGTTGGCACTGCCTATTGTCAGTGGAATGTAGAAACTATGTGGAGAAGAAATGGTTATAGGCTGTATCAATGGGCAAGAACTCAATATTTTCACATTCTGTTCTTTCATGTTGTGTCAGCTGAAGCACTGAACTACGCTTACTAAAATTAACAAAATCCGGTATCCATTTGGAAAATAAATCTGTCATCTTTACTCATCGAGGTCTATGCCTGACTCTGGACTCGTACCAATGTGGTTGAGTCCGAACTTCCCTTTAAAATGGCCCAAAAACTCATTTGATGGCTGAAACCAAAAGAAAACAAACTCCTTCCTCTGACATGCAGCAGTTAAAAAAGTTGGTTCCTCTTTTCAAGAGCAACTTAAGCGTGGTCTTACCAGTAACTCCACTTTCCTTGAATGAATAAAAAGGATATCATACAATGTATTGTGTTCATTCACAATTAACAGAAATTATGATCATCCTCACATCTCTTTGGATTTCTCATCCCCTGCTGCGGAGCTTTTCATGTTCTTCACCAAGGTTATGTTTGTAAACAAGGCCTGTGGGGTTTCCTGCCAGAGTAAGAGTAACAATCTCACAGCATCCTCACATCACAATTTCTATTCACTGGTTGTGATCGACTCCTCAATGCCCTGAAATGAATTATAAAATGTAACCCACTCTGCATTATTGTGCAAGTATGTACGTATTAAACAGGCCTCTTCTTTTCAAAAAGAATTGGTGTTGCACATTGGGAGGCCTGGAGATAGAATCAGAGTTGGTTCATCCGCCCTTGTACCTACTCGTCTGTTCAATAAAATCATGGCTGATCTGTTACCTCAGCTCCACTTTAGTTGTAGAATCACAGAGAAGTACAGCACGGAAACAGGCCCTTCAGCCCATAATGCCCATTCTGATGGTTCTGCCTATCTACACTCACCATTTTCCTGCATTAGGACTGTATCCTTCTATGCCTTGACTATTCAAGTGTCTGTCTAAATGTCTCTTAAACATAGTGATTGTACCTGATTCCACTACCTCCTCTGGCAGCGAGTTCCAGATGTCAACCACACTGTGTAAAAAACTTACCCCTCAGATCCTCTCACCTTAAACCTATGCCCTCTTGCTTTTGATAGCTCTACCAGGGGAAAATGATCCTTACTATCTACCTCATCTATGCTTCTCATAATTTCATATACGTCTATTACTGGTGGTGGGGGGGGGGGTGGGGGGTAACACCCCTTCTCTCCAGGGAAAACAAACCCAACCTGTCCAATCTCTCCCCATAACTAAAGTCCTCCAATCCAGGCAACATCCTGATGAATTTGTTCTGTACTCTCTCCAGTGCAATCATTGTTGTACTAATTTCCTGCCGAATCCCATATCGCTTGAATCTCTTACTTTCTAAAAATCTGTCATTCTCTGTATTTGGTCATACTCAGCAACTGAGCCCCCATAGCTTTCTTGAGTGAAGAATTCTAAAGGTTCAGTGCCGTCTGGGTAAAGATTTCTTCTCAATTCTGTCCTGAGCTGCTAAGCCCTTTTATTGAGACAGTGACTTCTGGTCCTTGATACCTCCTCCAGGGGTAACATCAGGCCCCCATCTACCCTGTCAAGCCCTTTAAGAATTCTGTAATATAATGAATGACTTTTAGCTACTATCTTCAAAGTCATTAGGTGCCAGTAGTAAAGTAGCAATGTGATAGCTTCCCTGAGTCCTGCATCCAACCAACCTTGGCCAACACTGTCCTTTCTCCCAACACTGAACGATTGGGCTCTGACAGTGTTGGTCCCTCTGACCTGAAGGACAGAGACTAGGCTTCAGCCAACACAGATTCCTCTGATCTGCTCAGGTTCCAATTCACAGATGCTGATCAGATCACCACAGTGGGAAATATGTCTTTCACTTATTTAAATTTTGGAATAAATGAGCAGTTGTTTTACAGTTGGTTGACAAAACATTCGGAGCCTTTGAGAGAGGTGGAAGTGAGCTGGAGTTGGAGATTAGGGAATCCATGCTCTCTGGAGTCTAGGCTCTGTCTTTCAGATCAGAGTCCAATCATTCAGTCTGACAGAAAAGTAGTGAGTGCTGGCTGGGACTGATCAGAGTGCAGGGCCTGACAAACAACTTCCTGACTACTGGTGTGTATTAACTTCTCGTGTACAGAATAACAGTTCTCAACCATATTGGCATCAGGTCAACTTATTGACCCCCACCACTCTTCCCTACCTCCTCCCCCACCCCCCACTCCCCAGCCACTTAAAATCAGTATCACACATTCATAGCACTTCCATGTCATGTGCCTGTGAAGCACTTTGGGGCTTGCGTATTTCTTTGTTCCCTACTTTGTAGTCAGATGCCTTCAGCAAGAATGCATAATTCATGGTGAACCAAAACTTGACCAAAGGAAAATTGCAATTCTTATCCCAACGTATTGTGGGGAACTGAATGCCAACAGTGAGTTTTTCAAACCAGTGTAAATTGGAAAAAAATCCTGACGTATTTGTTTATGCAAAGACAGGATTTTCTTCTAGAATGTGACAATGTCACCAAAGTAACAAGTCAACCCATGGAAACAAGATGACTCTGGCATGTGTAACTCTCATCTGCATAGGTGTTTGCAACAGTGAATACCCAGCAAAATAGTTACTAACAAATTTTAATCTAAACCTTATCCCCATCAAAACATTTTTGTTGTGCTAATGCTTGGACATCAAACATTCCTGTATTGTACAAACAGGATGGAAGGAGAAGTGTTGTCAATCAGATTGTCACAGGTGTGACTTTTGAATGATAAGCGGAAAGGGATCAGAGAGAGAGGGAGCAACTTGCGGAGGATCACAAGCAGAATATCCTGAGTTGTTGCCATGGTGAGTTTTATCTAAAGTCACCCATAGTTAAAGGGTAAGTAATATTTAGAATTAAGGGCTAATTTTCCAGGGAACTTCAAACAGAATTGACTACCTGTGCAGAGGGAGAGGGAGGGGGGGGGGGGGGGGGAGCGGAGAGAGATAGAGAGAGAGAGAGAGGGAGAGAGACAGAGACAGAAAGACAGAGAAAGAGACAGAGAGGAAGAGAGAAAGAGACAGAGAGGAAGAGAGAGAGAGACAGAGAGGAAGAGAGAGAGAGACAGAGAGGGAGAGAGAGAGACAGAGATAGATAGATAGATAGATAGATAGATAGATAGATAGATAGATAGATAGATAGATAGATAGATAGATAGATAGATAGATAGATAGATACCCGGAGTCACAGTTAAGGGTTAAAACAGTGGAAGGTACAGAACACAAAGGTCATATTGGAGTACATCAATAGGTAACGATTTATATCATACTTTGGGTAATTTCATGTCACGTTGCATGTCATGGTACTCATGTTTGTATTTATACAATTTTATTTATGGTGTTGGATCAGGTTTTAATGAACTTTATAAAAGAGCTGTGGGACCCAGGTTATCCCCACCTCGACTGGCTCGGGCTGAGCTCACAGAATGGCTGTCAGAGAGACCACCACGGATGGTGGAGCAGCACAGAAGGATAAGCAGATAACTGGCTGTTTTCATCTTCCCCAGGGAGTGCTGGACTGAAACATCAATTGAAACAACAGCAGATTCTGGAAACGGAAATAAAAACAGAAATACTCAGCAGGTCAGGCAGCATGTGTGGAGGGAGAAACAGAATTAACAGTTCAGGTTTACTCAATTGTCTTTGACCTGAGCCATTACTTCTGTTTTTCAATTCACAGATACGACCTGATCTACTGAAGATTTCCATCTTTTCTGTTTATATTTGAAACGTATCTAGCTTAAATCTGCATTTAAAATATATGATACTAAAAATGTTCCATATTTACACAAAAAAATTTTAATTGAGCGCCTGAAGTGTTTGCCTTTGTTGGAATTCCCTCCAAGCACCACTTACTTGGAAAATTGCCTGTTTGAAGTATGAATGGTGTTCTGAATGTGGAAAGTGCATTTTAATCGGCTGCAGAGACCGAACTGTGAAAACATCAGTGATTTGGAAGGATCTTTCTACTGATAGGGTATCTCTGAGAGCAGCACTTGGTAATAGTGTTGCTTTCAATCCCCAGCAACATTCATGATGGGCAGAATGGCCTCCTTCTGCACTGCATCATTATGTGTTAACCCTTGGAGCTAATGACATCTTTACGTGTAATATTGTGCATGGATGGTTTATATTATAAACCATTGAATTTGTAGAGGGAAGTTAAATCTTTGAGATTTGCATTGGGAAATTGCAGACAAATTGCAGAGGGGTTTTAAATGAACAAGGGTAATTCTGGGGGGACTATACCATCATTTAAAATGTCTAAATAAAGCTTGCATTGAGGTTGAACAGATAAACAGGCACTTTGATAAAGGGTTTGTGTAAAACCATTTTTCTGCAGAGTGATCTGGGACTCACTGTCTGTAAGGGTCATGGAAGCAGTAATCCGGGTTTTCAAAGGGAATTTGAAAGAAATTTGAATGAAATAATTTGCAGGTATTTGGAGAAAGAACAGAGAACAGGACTGATGTGTTGTCTCCTTGTAGAGAACTCCTGAGCACCAAAGGTCTAATGGCCTCACGCATTATAACAATATTGTGATACTGAGTTGAAACTTAATTAAACATTTGAGTTCTTGTTCTCAGTCTATAAAACCAGCCTCATCTCTGATGGAATTATTCAATTATTCAAAATAATTGGTATAAAATGTCATCATGATACAAAGAGACTTTGAAAAGCCTGTGCTAGGGTAGAGCTTAATTTAAAATGTTGGGGATCTCATAATCGAAAGATCATTGAAGCCATGTCGATGGAATGTTGTTGATTCAACAGTGTGATACAGAGATGACAAAATCTTTACTTCATGCAGTCTCAGGATGTTCTGATGAAACTGTTTCCCTCTCCACAGTTGCTGCCCGACCAGCTGGGTATCCCCAATGTTTTATGTTTTTATTTCAGGATGTGGTGCATTCTGATAATGCCTCTGTTTATTGCCCGTACCGACCTGTTTGAGAAGGTGGTGGGGACCTGCTGCCTTGAGCCACGGTGGAGATATGCCCATTGTGGGATGGGGATCCCAGGATTTCCAGTGCTGCTGCTGGTGGTGTAAGTTCCAGCAGCCAGGGCCGCAGAGGGGAAGAGCCAGCAGCTTTTTTAAAAAGTTGTTTCTTTTTTAAACAATTTCTTTTAAATTTGTTTCTGATTGACTAAGGGTGTGGTAACTCAGCCAATAAAAGGAAGGTAAGCTCTAGCAGAGTGGCCACTTTGAGAGGGATTGCTGCTTAGTTAAAGTGCTGCTGGTTGTCTAAGAGTGGGCTTTGGTGAACAAGGTCACAAGACAAAGGAGCAGAAGTAGGCCATTCAGCCCATCGAGTCTGCTCCATGAGCTAAACTAAAAACTATTCCTATCTAGCCCCAAATTCTGGCCTTATCTCCATATCCCTTGATACCTTGACTAATTGGATACTTATCTATCTCCTCAAATGCCCCCAATGGTTGGGCCTCCACAGCTGTACGTGGCAAAGAATTCCATAATTTCACTACCCTCTGGCTTAAGAAATTTCTCCTCATTTCTATTTTAAACCAGTACCCTCTAATTCTAAGATTGTGCCCTCTAGTCCTGGACTCACCCACCAAGGGAAACAGCTTAACCACATCTACTCTGTCCAGTCCTTTCAACATTCTAAATGTTTCTATGAGGTCCCCTCTCATTCTTCTGTACTCCAGTGAGTACAGTCCAAGAGCTGACAAATGCTCATCATAAGTAAGCCCTTTCATTCTGGGAATCATCCTCGTAAAACTCTGAACCCTCTCCAACATCAGTACATCCTTCCTAAGATATAGGGCCCAAAACTGGACACAGTATTCCAAATGAGGCCTCACCAGTGCTCCATAGAGCCTCATCAACACTTCCCTACTTTTATACACTATACCTCTCGAAATGAATGCCAACATAGCATCCGCTTTCTTTACCGCCGATCCGACCTGGTGGTTAACCTTTAGGGTATCCTGCACGAGTACCCTCAAGTCCCTTTGTACTTCTGTACTTTGAATTTTCTCTCCATCTAGATAATAATCTGCCTGTTTATTTCTTTTTCCAAAGTGTACAACTGCACATTTCTCGACATTGAATCTCATCTGCCATTTCTTTGCCCATTCTCCTAAACTATCTAAGTCTCTGCAACCTTCCTGTTTCTTCAATACTCCCTACCTCTCCACCTATCTTGGTGTCGTCTGCAAACTTAGCCACAAAACCATTTACTCCATCATCCAAATCATTAATGTACAGGGTAAAAAGAAGCAGCCCCAACACCAACCCCCGCGGAACACCACTAGTAACCGGTAGCCAACCAGAACAGGATCCCTTTATTCCCACCCTTTGCTTCCTGCCCACCAGCCAATGCTCCACCCATTCCAATATCCTACCTGATACTGGTCTTCGGTGAGGAGGGCAAGTAGCACTAGGGCAAGGTTTTTCTACTACTGCCTAAGCCAGTCAAACTTTTTCCACAAAGGTTGTAGACATGGTGCACTCCTCCTGCGTGACACAGGTCTAAGCTCACCTGCTCATAGCTCAGGGAGGCTGCCAGAGTCTCTGATGACCACATGTGCAGGTAGTGTGTCCAGTTGCAGCTCCTGACCGACTGCATGATGGCACTGGAGCCCGGTGCAGATTCATTATGGAGCATCTGCACCAGGCTCCAGCAGGGAGGGTTTCAGATTCCTGGGGCATTGGAACCAGTTCTGGGGAAGGTGGGATCAATACAAACTGGATGGTCTGCATCTTGGCAGGACTGGGATCGATGTCCCGGGGGATTATTTGCTAGTGCTGTTGGGGAGGGTTTAAACTAATATGGCAGGGAGATGAGAATCCATGAAGAAAGACAGAGGGAAGCAATGCAGAGACCAGAGCAAAAGTTAGAAAGGAGAAAAGTAAGAGTGGAGTACAGAAAAGTCAAATGCAAAAGACACAAAAGTTACCAGATTCTAAAAGGACAATAGTGTAAGGGCACTTTATCTGAATGCCCATAGTATTCAAAACAAGGTCAGTGAACTTGTGGCACAAATCAGTACAAAGGGGTATGATTTAGTGTCCATTACAGAAATGTAGTTACAGAGTGGAGATGATTGGGAATTAAATATCCAGGGGTATCAGCTAATACAGAAGGATAGTCAGGAAGGTAAGAGAGATGGGGTAGCGCTCTTAATTAAGGATGAGATCAGGGCAAAAGTGAGAAATGATATAAGATCTAAGGAGCAGAATGTTGAATCCATCTGGGTAGAGATTAGGAGTAGTAAAGGGGGAAAAAAATCATTGGTGGGAGTTGTCTATAGGCCACCAAATAATTTGGCAATAAACCAAAAAATATCTATGTGTGTAAGAATATAACAGCGTTTGTCATGGGAGACTTTAACTTGCACATAGATTGGGCAAACCAAGCAGGTCAAGGCAATCTTGAGGAGGACTTATTACTGAACCTACACAGGAACATGTTAGCTTAGATCTAGTTCTGTGCAATGAAACAGGTAAAATTAATGCTTTTGTAGTTGGGATCCTCTTGCAAAGTGTGATTGAATTTCTCCTACAAATGGAGGGTGCAATAGTTTGATCTAAAACTAGTGCATTATGCCTGAACAAGGGAGACTACAAGGGGACGAGGGAGGAGTTGGCGAGTGTAGACTGGGAACACAGGCTGTGTGGTGGGACAGTTAAGGAACAGTGAAAGACTTTCAAAGAGATTTTTCACAGTGCTCAACAAAAGTATATTCCAGTTAAAAGCAAGGACAGTCAGGGTGGGGAGAGCCAGCACTGGACAGAACATAGAACATAGAATACTACAGCACAGTACAGGCCCTTCAGCCCACAATGTTGTGCAGACATTTTACCCTGCTCTAAGATCTATCTAACCCTTCCCTCCTGCTTAGCCCCCTATTTTTCTATCATTCATAATAAGGAAAAATAAGGAAATAAAGGAAGGCATCAAACTGAAAGCTCATGCATACAAATTCGCCAATGGTAGTGGGGAAACTGAAAGATTGGGAAAACTTTAAAGCAACAAAGAACCACTAAGTAACGAATAAAGAAATGGAAGGTAGATAATGAAAGTAAACTAGCACAAAATATAAAAAAACAGATAGAACATAGAACAGTACAGCACAGGAACAGGCCCTTCAGCCCACAATGTTGTGCTGAACCAATTACATTAGTAATAAAATGCCCAACTAAACTAATCCCTTCTGCCTACACAATGTCCATACCTACCATTTCCCTCATATCCATGTGCTTATCTAAGAGCTTCTTGAATGCCCCGATTGTATCTGCCTCCAACACCACCCCAGGCAGCACATTCCAGGCACCCACCGCTCTGGTTTAAAAAAACATCTCCTTTGAACTTACCCCCTATTACCTTAAATTCATGCCCCCTGGTATTAGACATTTCAACCCTGTGGAAAAAATACCGGCTGTCTACTCCATCTGTGCCTCTCATAATCTTATAAACCTCTATCAGATCTCCCCTCAGTCTCCACCGCTCCAGAGAAAACAACCCAAGTTTGTCCAACCTATCCTCATAGCACATGCCCTCTAATCCAGGTAGCATCTTGGTAAACCTTTTCTGCACCCTCTCCAAAGCCTCGACATCCTATAATGGGGCGACCAGAAGAGATTACAATACTCCAGATGTGGCCTAACTAAAGTCTTATAAATAACTTCCTGACTCCTGAACTCAGTGCCTTGACTAATGAAGGCAAGCATGGCAGATACCTTCCTTACCACCCGATCAATCTGTGCAGCCACTTTCAGGGAGCAATGAACTTGGACCTCAAGATCTCTCTGCTCATCAACACTTTTAAGAGTCCTGCCATTAACAGTGTACTGTCTCTTTGCATTTGATTTCCCAAGGTGCAACACTTCACATTTGGCCGGGTTGAACTCCATCTGCCATTTCTCCGCCCATATCTGCAACTGATCTGTATCCCGCTGTATCCTTTCCCAGTCTTCTACGTGATCCACAACACCACAAAACTTCGTATCATTGGCAAACTTACTAACCCACCAATGTACATTTTCATCAAGGTCATTTATATACATCACAAACAGCAGAGGTCCCAGTACAGATCCCTGAGGAACGCCACTAGTCGCAGACCTCCAGCTAGAATAAGTCCCTTCGACCACTACCCTGTCTTCTACAGGCAAGCCAGTTCTGAATCCAAATGGCCAATTCACCATGGATCCCATGCATCTTAATCTTCTGGGTGAGCCTCCCATGTGGGACCTTGTCAAATGCCTTACTAAAATCCATGTAGACAACATCCACAGCTCTACCTTCATCAATCACCCGCATCACCTCGTCAAAAAACTCACTCAAGTTAGTAAAACTGACTGTCCCTAATTAGGCTAAGGTTTTACAAATGCTCATAAATCCTATCCCTAAGAATCCTCTCCAGTAACTTCCCTAACACTGATGTGAGACTCACCGGTCTATAGTAACCAGGATTATCCCTGTTTCTCTTCTTAAATAATGGAACAACATTAGCTACTCGCCAGTCCTCTGGGACCTCGCTTGTGGCTAGAGAGGACACGAAGATATTGGTCAAGGCCCCAGCAATCTCTTCTCTTGCCTCTCTCAATAACCTGGGGTATATCCCATCAGGCCCTGGGGACTTATTCACCTTAATGGTCTTTAAGAGACCCAGGACTACCTCCTCCTTTATCTCAAAATGCCCAAGCATATCAGCACGCTCCACACTGATCTCCCTGTCCTCCACGTCCTTCTCCTTGGTAAATACTGATGCAAGGTACTCATTAAGGACCTCACCCACCTCCTCTGCTTCCAAGCATATTCCCTCCTTTATCTTTGAGTGGTCCTACCATCTCCCTAGATGGTAAAACTCCTTATAATTATATAAAACGGAAGAGCTTGGCTAAAGTGAACGTAGGTCCCTTCAAAGATGAGAAGGGGGAATTAGTATTGGGTAATATGGAGATGGCCGAGTCTTTGAAGGACTATTCTGTGTCGGTCTTCATGGTGGAGGACACATCTAACGTGCCAGGTGAGGTGATGACCTTGATACAATCACTGTCACTAAAGAGGTAGTGATAAGATATTTTAATTAGTCACATGTACCTTGAAACACACAGTGAAATGCATCTTTTACATTGGGTGTTCTGGGGGCAGCCCACAAGTGTCGCCATGCTTCTGGCGCCAACATTGCATGCCCACAACTTCCTAACCCGTACATTTCTGGAATGTGGGAGGAAACCGGTGCACCCAGAGGGTGCCCACACAGACATGAGGAGAACAAACAAACTCCTTACAGACAGTGGCTGGGATTGAACTCGGGTCGCTGGCGCAGTAATAGCGTTGCACTAACCACTACACTACCGTCCCTGCCATATAGTGATGAGCAAACTATTGGACCTAAAGGTAGACAAGTCCCCTGGTCCTGATGGGATGCATCCCAGGGTACTGAAAGAAATGCTGGAAGTTATAGCAGAGACTCTTGTGATAATTTACCAAAATTCTCTAGACAGGTCCCAGCAGATTGGAAGACAGCAGATGTCATGCCACTGTTTAAAAAGCGATGTCAGCAGAAGGCAGGTAACTATAGGCCTGTTAGCTTAACATCTGTAGTCAGGAAAATATTTGAAGCTATTATTAAGGAAGAAATAGTGAGATATCTAGATAGAAATGGTTCCATCAGACTGACACAGCATGGATTCAGGCAGGTCGGGTCCTGTTTAACAAACTTACTGGAGTTCTTTGAGGATATAACGAGTGCAGTGGATAGAGGGGAACTGGTGGATGTTGTATACTTGGAATTCCAGAAGGCATTTGATAAGGTGCTGTATAAAAGACTTGGTATTGATATTGGTATTGGTTTATTATTGTCACTTGTACAGTGAAAAACTTGTCTCGCATACCGATTGTACAGGTCAATTGATTACACAGTGCAGTTACATTGAGTTAGTACAGAGTGCATTGAGGTAATACAGGTAAAAACAATAACAGTACAGAGTTAAGTGTCACAGCTACAGGGAAGTGCATTGCAGGTAGACAATAAGGTGCAAGGTCGCAAGGTAGATCATGAGGTCAGAGTCCATCTCATTGTATAAGGAAACCGTTCAATAGTCTTATCACAGTGGGATAGAAGCTATCCTTAAGCCTGGTGTTATGTGCCCTCTGGCTCCTGTATCTTCTACCTGATGGAAGAGGAGAGAAAAGAGAATAACCCAGGTGGGTGAGGTCTTTGATTATGCTGGCTGCTTCGCCAAGGCAGCGAGAGGTAAAGTCCAAGGAGGGGAGGCTGGTTTCCGTGACGCGCTGGGCTGTGTCCACAACTCTCTGCAGTTTCTTGCGGTCCTGGGCAGAGCAGTTGCCCTACCAAGCCATGATGCATTCAGATAGGATGCTTTCTATGGTGCATCGATAAAAGTTAGTGTGTCAAAGGGAACATACCGAATTTCTTTAGCTTCCTGAGGAAACTGGTGAGCTTTCTTGGCCATGGCATCTACATGATTTGACCAGGACAGGCTGTTGGTGATGTTCACTCCCAGGAACTTGAAGCTCTCAACCCTCTCGACCTCAGCACCATTGATGTAGACAGGTGCATGTACACCGCCCCCTTTCCTGAAGTCAATGACCAGCTATTTTGTTTTGTTGACATTGAGCGAAAGGTTGTTGTCATGACACCATTCCACTAAGCTCTCTATCTCCTTCCTGTACCCTGACCCATCGTTGTTTGAGATACGGCCTGCTACGGTGGATGGAGTTAGAGCAGAATCTGGCCACGCAGTCATGAGTATATAGGGAGTAGAGTAGAGGGATGAGGACGCAGCTTTGTGGGGCACCAGTGTTGAGAATAATTGTGCCGGAGGTATTGCTGCCTATCCTCACTGATTGCAGTCTGTTGGTGAGAAAGTCAAATATCCAGTTACAGAAGGAGGTGTTGAGTCCCAGGTCTCGGAGTTTGGTGATGAGTTTGCTTGTAATTATAGTACCAAAGGCAAAGCTGTAGTTAATAAACAATAGTCTAACATAGATGTCTTTACTGTCCAGATGCTCCAGAGCTGCTTGTAGGGCCAGGGAGATGGCGTCCACTGTAGATCTGTTTTGGCGATCAGCGAGTTGGAGTTGGGGGTAACATTAGCATGGATTGAGGATTGGTTAACCTATAGAAGACAGAGTTGGGATAAATGGGTGTTTCTCTGGTTGTCAATCAGTGGTGAGCGGGGTGCCGCAGGGGTCGGTGTTGGGCCCGCAACTGTTCACGATCTACATTAATGATGGAAGAGGGGACCGAGTGCAGCGTATCTCAGTTTGCTGGTGACACTAAATCGAGTGGAAAAGCAAATTGTGAAGTGTAGATGGAGAGTCTGCAGGGATATGGACAGGTTCAGTGAGTGGGCACGGGTCTGGCAGATGGAGCACAATGTTGGTAAATGTGAGGTCATCCACTTTGGAAGGAAAAATAGAAGATCAGATTATGATTTAAATGGTGAAGGATTGCAGCATGCTGTTGTGCAGAGGGACTTGGGAGTGCTTGTGCATGAATCACAAAAGTTTGGTTTGCAGGTGCAACAGGTTGTCAAGAAGGAGAATGGAATCTTGGCCTTCATTGCTGGAGGGATTGAATTTAAAAGCAGGGAGGTTATGCTGCAACTGTACAGGGTACTGGTGAGGCCTCACCTGGAGTACTGTGTGCAGTTCTGGTCTCCTTACCTGAGGAAAGATATACTGGCTTTAGAGGCGGTGTAGAGGAGGTTCACCAGGTTGATTCTGGAGATGAGGGTGTTAGCCTATGTGGAGAGGTTGAGTTGCCTGGGTCTATACTCACTGGATTTCAGAAGAATGAGAGGGGATCTTAAAGAAACATATAAAATTATGAAAGGGATAGATAAGATAGAGGCAGGAAGGTTGTTTCCACTGGTAGGTGAGACTAGAATGAGGGGACATAGAGAATGAGGAGGAACTGCTTTTCCCAGAGAGTAGTGAATCTGTGGAATTCTCTGTCCAGGGAAGCAGTAGAGGCTACCCCATTAAATATATTCAAGATGCAGTTAGGTAGATTTTTGCAGAGTAGGGTAATTAAGGGTTATGGGGAAAAGGCAGGTAGGTGGATCAGATTCCACGGCCAGATCAGCCATGATCTTATTGAATGGCAGAGCAGGCTCGACGGGCCAGATGGCCTCCTCCTGCTCCTATTTCCTTTGTTCTATTTAGATCCTGCAACGATGACGGAAAGCGACACGATTCCAAGTCAGAATGTTGTGCCTCTTGGAGAGAAATGTATGAATGGTGGTGTCCCTATGCACCTGCTGCCTTTGGCCTCTTGGTGGCGCATTTTGTAGAAGCTCCACACTGCAGTCATGGTGTATCAGTGGTGGACTGAGTGAATGTTTCGGTTGATGGATGGGACAGGTATCAAATGGGTTGCTTTGTCCTGGAAAATATCACGAGCACTTGTGAAGCTGCACTCACCTGGATACCTTGGGAGGATTTCATCAGACTCCTGAAACGTGCCATAGCTGGAAAGGTTTTGAGGAGGTGAGTCACTGCCTGTAGAATACTCAGTTCTGGGAACCATGGTGTTTGTCTAGTTGGTCCATGGAACATAAAGAACAACCTAGAATATTTCCATTGGGACAGTGAAGTCCAAGAGAAACCAAATGTGTTTTTAGAGTTGTGCAAGGCAAATATGGAAATTCTATGAAGGGGTGAGTGACGAACTCGTTTTCAGTGGGTGCAGCATGTTAAATACATGGAGAGACAAGGTGGTGCTAAGGTAGTGAAGCCGTCTCACCAACAATCTGCTTTACATCCTGCCCATCGGTGCCGTCTGTGTGCTACCCACACATTCTCCCTGCACTGATTCCCCCAGGCGCACTAGTTTCCTCCCACATCCCAAAGATGTGCTGATTGGTGGACTAAGTGGCCACTGTAATTACCCCTAGTGTTGTTGGGTGATGGGAGAATCTGGTGGGAATTAAGGGGGGGAGGAGGGAGGGAGGGAGGGAGGGAGAGAGGGAGAGAGGGAGAGAGGGAGAAAGGGAGAGTGGGAGAGAGGGAGAGTGGGAGAGAGGGAGAGTGGGAGAGAGAGAGAGAATGGATTACAGGGAAATGAGACGAGGAATGAGGGGATTGCTCTGAGAACTGGCACAGACTTGATGGGCCAAATGGCCTTTTGTTATAAGGAAATGTAAGAAGTAATGTAATGTGGGGAGAAAGGACCAGAAGGTTTTGCTGATGGGGTGAAAGAGCAGGGGTGAAGCAAAAACACTGGCTGGCACTGTCCAATGGCCTTTCCTGTGCTGTAGACTCCACTGCCAAGGTATTAAATCACGTAACTTTCGTTTACTCAGCTCGTGAGGGAAGCTAATGTTTACATGAGAGGAACTTGGTTGTGACCATATCCGCCGCAGATTTCACCACTTGGGAAATTCAACTCTTAACATTACATCAGAAAGTAAGCTCACTTGTCTGAAACAATTTCAATGTCAGGTCACAGTTTTGTCTTTGATGACATAATTGGAGCTTCTAGATCCAGGAAATAACTGTCATTTGTCAGTCTCAAAGAAAGCAGTTCAACTTAGAGCTGCATAATTCCACTGTATTAACATTTAAAGGGCCCCTCAAGTGACAGTAGCAAACATCTGCAGATAACTTCAAACCTCTCCCAAGGATGTTTGCACAGCTTCAAGCTCATTTATAATTCTCAAGCAGTTCCACTGAACTGTTTACAAATGGTCACTTACTAATTACTTACCATGGACCTCTGCGGTGATACTGCTGGCAATACTGTGTCAGTGGGACTTCAGGCCTACGTTGCAGGCAGCCAAGGAAAGGTCAGGGACCCTGGCACTGGGCACTTTTGAGGATCATAAACCCATTGACTCTCTGGAGCCACACATTCCTGTCTTGACCACTTCAGAGGCCAATCTCTCTGGAGGCTCTAGTTTATCAGGGCATTTATCACCGAGGTCTTTATCTTAGACATTCCCTTGACATCGAGAATGACTTGCTTGCCCTTCAGTTCTAAGGTGACTGGTGAGGCCAATGTGGGAACTGCTGACTCTTCCACAGATGTGGCAGGAGGCCGTTGGTGCTCCTGATATAGAAATGTCTTGGGATGCTCCTTAATTTTACTTGCCAAGAATGTCTCATGACTTCTTTTTGCCCTTCAGATTTCTTTCTTAAGTTCTCTGCTACACACTCCATCCACCAAGAGACTCACTTGGTTCCATTTGCCTGTACCTGCCATATGCCTCCTTTTTTTTCCTGATCAAACCTTCAATATCTTTGTCATCCAAGATCCTCATGATCTTGCCATCTTTGCCTTTCACCCTTACTGGAACATACAGGCCCTGAACCGTATCTAACCCTTCGGAAAGATTCCCACTTGGCAGCTGTCATTTTACCCACAAGTATCTGCTCCCAATTTACTTTCACTAAGTTCTCTCCTACATTATTGAAATTATCCTCTCCCCAATTCAAGGCTTTAACTTGAGGACCAGCCTTATTTCTTTCCATAAAGCTACCCTGGAACTTACAGAATTATGGTCATTGTTCCCAAAGCCCTCTCCCACCAACACTTCCACTCTCTGTCCAAGTTCACTTCCTGATGTTGAGTACTGCCCCATCTCTGGAGCCCTCAACATTTTGTATCAAAAAACTTTCTGGGATACACTTAAGTTCCACCCGATCTAAGGCCCTTGCACCAAGACAATCCCAGTCAATATTGGGAAAGTTAAAATCCCCCACCACTGTAACCCTATTGTTCTTACACCTTTCCATGATTTGATTATGTCTCTAATTCCCCCTTACTGGGAGGTTTATAGTATAACCTCAGCAAAGGGATTGCCCCTCTCTTAGGAATTCTACCTATTGGACAATCCCTCCAGGATACCCTCTCTTGGTACTGCTGTGATGTTCTCCCTAATCAGTAGTGCAATTGTTTTGGGAGAACATCACATTTTTGCATTCCCTCTGTCACATCTGAAGCTTCTGTACCCCAGAACATTAAGTTGTCAGTCGTGCCCTTCCCTCAACCAAGTCTTTGTGATTACAATAAAGTCATAACCAAGTGCTGATCCATGATTCTCATCTGACTTACCTGTGGGGCTCCTTGCATGAACATAACTACATGTTATCCTGGCAGTCCTCCTGTGCTCTCTAACCTTCTCTGTCTGCTCTGGCCACTGGACTTGCCTGATTTATCCTCCTTGAAAAGTGCTGCTGGCTCCTCCCCTCTACTGCTAAGGCTGCTGGGACCGGAGCTCTTCATTTGTCTCCCCACCTGTTGCACTGCTTCCCACCCCCCCTGTCAATTTAGTTTAAACCCTCCCAACTAGTGTGAGCAAACCTCCCTGCAGGACATCGGTTCCCCTCCTTCTTTGCTGAATTCTGAAATATTCCAAATCTTCAGGCTAGTTGCTTTTTTCCTGGCAATGTTATAATACTTTAACCTGACACTGTTTCCAATAACTTTTGATAGCTACAGCCAGGCCATGTCTCCTCTTGGTTTCGTTTTCCTTAAGTGGATACATATTAATTGTAAATTGTGTCTTAATTCTTTGAAAGTTACCCACTGTCATACCTCTTCTCAATCTAGCACTGCCAACTCGTGTCTCATGCTTTTGTAGTTTAGTCACGGTTAAAACTCTATTTTCACATTGAGCTAAGTCACTTCCAACCTTTTCAAAGACAGAACCACAAATGGAGGAACCTCCCACTTTAGAAGAGCTTCAGAAACCAGAGGTGGCCGTTCCTTCTAAGCACACCACACTCATCCTGTTAACACCTATTTAAACATTAATTTAAAGGAGAAATCTATCTAAATATCATTGGAATCAATGCTAACTGCTTTCACGGCTTCTCTCCAGACTCTGATCCTTTGATTGACCTCTTGCTCACTGAGAAGTGATTTTGTCAGGTTGAGTTTATCCTCCCTCCTTACCCAGCCTGTGACTGCAGGTTGAAGTGTCTGGGACAAGGGGCTGCAGTACTGTTCGGCAAAGCTGCTCTTTGATTCTATCACTGCCCAAGCTATATCTCCATGTTTCCCTGGATACTGACAGATTATACAGTACGTTACAGTATCATCTCATGGTCTTCAGTTTCCCCTTTAGCAAATGGATGCAGAGAGGTATTACTTGGCCTGTTATCAATGCCACAGCTCATGAGTTCATAATGTTGGTGATCTGACAGTCCAGTCACTTCAACCAGGAGTGACAGAAGTCAAGCACTTCAGATCTACTCTCGTTGGAACCTTATTCTCTAGGTTGTTTATTGCTCATTGCCAGCTTTCCTGGGTTTCAAGATTATTTCGAGCTGCAGTGTGAGATAGAATATGTTTTGACTCAGACCAGTTGATGGTAATGGGTCCCTTCCCTAAACAAAATTTTTCACCCACTTGTAACAAGGAACAGAATGTTCATCCCCACACCTTGTTCCATTGATTATAGAGTTATACAGCACAACAGGTCCTTCAGCTCATCGAGTCTATGTTGGCCATCAGATGTCTATTTACATATTTTAATGCTTACCACATTCTCAGCTCCCCTCAGATTCTATCACTCTTCTACACACTGGCAGAAATTTACAGTGGACAATTAACCTACTGATGGGATGTGGGAGCAAACTGGAGCACCAGGGGAAACCCACACAGTTACAGGGAGAGCGTGCAAACTACAGGTAGACAGCACTGGGTGTCAGGATTGGACCTGGGTTGCTGGGGCTGAGAGGCTGCGGCTTGCTAGCTTCATCCATTATTCAATGGGATTCGTGTGCTAACTCCATAAACCCATCTTTGCTCCATATTCCTTAACACCTTTGGTGAAATAAAAATATTCTGTCAATATTGGATTTAACATTAACAAATGATCTGGAATCAATTCCCATTTGTGGAAGAGAGTTCCAAGTATCCACCAGATCTGCCTGTCAAACTATTCCCTAATCACTCCTGGAGGGCTTCTCTTTAATTTGTAGACTTTATTCTTCATTCCTAGAATCAGCAGAAATAATATTTTTTCTATCCATTCAATCATTAATTTAACTTATGGGTAATAGACCCAAGTTTATATCAGCTCTGCTCTAAACAAGAGTCCTAGCATTAATCTGCTAACTCTTGTTACAGAGAAAGTGGTTGATATCTAGAACTCGCTGCCGGGGGAAGTGGTGGAGTGGAATCGGTTACAATCGTAAGATTTAAGAGACATTTAGGTAATAGATTTAGCATCTAAATAGGTAAGGCACAGCAGGGTATGGTCATAATGTGGGCAAATGGGATTAGTGTAAATGAGCAAATAGGTTGGCATGGATGTTTCTGTGCTTACAACTCTGTGACTCTACACTCTTTTCCAGGTTCAATATATTCCTTCCCAAGGTGTTGTCCCAGAAATGCTCACAGTACCATAGGTGTGGTCTAACCAGCCTTTGTATAGCCATCTTCTATCCTAGTCCCACAAGTACTAATTTAATTTCGTAACTTGACATGGCAGGATTTGAACTCGTAACCCTTTGGCTTGTTAGTCTAGTGTCATACTCACAATGCTACCATACCTGCTAAGTTGAAACATCTGGTGCAAGAGATACAGCCAGGTTGTCATTAATTAATGAGTGAAGGAATTTTATTCCAGAGATCAATTTCTGCTAAATTTGCAAAGCACCTTTGATATAAAATTTACACAAAAGACTGGAGAAGGTCATTAGAAGAAGTCCACTGAGGTGGTTGCCCTTTAAGATATTGCTGCAGGTTGCTGTGGGTTACGCTTTGAAAAAGATCCAATTAACTGTGCAGCAAATGTAACAAAACAGACTGACAGCAGACCTCCATGTCTCTGGCAGTGTTAGTATCCTGCAGCGAGACACAGCCCTGGGCTTGCCCCTAGACCCTGATCAAACTCCTGACTGCTTAGAGTTTTCTGCTCTTTGCAGCCTTATCTGAGCCAGTGGAAGTCAGGAAAGGAAGTCTTGTGAAGGAAAGAATGAGCAGAACAATATGCTAAACAAAATGATCCACGTTGAATATTCCCAACAGGCTGCCCTTCAGTGTGAATACCACGGATAAGAAGCATTCAGGCTGACTACCTTGGTGTTGCACTGGAAGACTCATTGCAAATGACTAAATTTTCAACAGCACATTTAACTTTTGCTTTCACATTGAACATGGGAAATCAAAGTGCGTTATTCATCCAGGCTAGAAGTATAACGTGTGTAACATCACATGGAAGGTGTGGTTGTTTGGTTATTGAGGAGAGGGACAAAGCAGTGACACAGCTGGTACTGGTCCTGCCACAGCTCCAGTGACCTGGGTTCAATCTTGACCTCGCGTGCTGTTGTTTTGCATGTTCTTCCCGTGACCATGTTGGTTTCCTCAGGGTGCTCCAGTTTCCTCCCACATCCCAAAAAGTTGAGAGAGTAGGTTAATCGGTGACTGTAAATTACCCCTGAGATGGGCATCAGGAGAGCTGGGAAGGGGGGAGGTTGCTGATGGGAATGTGAGAGAGAAAGGTTTGCAGGAAAATGTGGGGAAAGGGGTTTGATGGGAATGCTGTGAGAGCTGGCATCGACTCAATGGATCGAATGGCCTCCTTCTATGTCAGATGAAAATACGAGAATCTGGCCAATTTTAAGCTACCTCCACCTCCCCTGAGAAACTGAAGGGATTAAACACAGCATCATTTGAAAACTGGCCATGAATTTCTCAGGGTGTATGTGTGGTGTCAGACCAGCCTCTCTCCCACCCACATGGGTTCCTTACAAAAGTACCTCCCTAATGACATGGTGGACCTGTGTCATCCATGTGTTTATGTACACGTTACTTGTTATAACTATGGTATGTGCACACAGAAACAATGAAAGCTGCTCAAATCCATACATCTTATTCCACTCTCATTGTGTGCATTTGTTATACAAGCATGGTAACGAAGGCATATGGCATGCTTGCCTTTATTAGTCGAGGCATTGAGTTCAAGAGTCAGGAAGTTGTGCTGCAGCTTTATAAATCTCTAGTTAGGCTGCAACTGGAGTACTGCATTCCGTTCCGGTCGCCCCATTATAGGAAGGATGTGGAGGCTTTAGAGAGGGTGCAGAAGAGGTTCACCAGGATGCTGCCTGGATTAGAGGGCATGTGCTATAAGGAGAAATTGGACAAACTTGGGTTGTTTTCTCTGGAGCAACGGAGGCCGAGGGGAGATCTTGTAAAGGTTTGTAAGATTATGAGAGGCATAGATAGAGTAGACAGCCAGTATCTTTTTCCCAGGGTTGAAATGTCTAATACCAGAGGGCATGCATTTAAGGTGAGAGGGGGTAAGTTCATAGGAGATGTGGGGGGGGAAGGTTTTTGTTTTACAGAGTGGTGGGTGCCTGGAATGCACTGCCAGGGGTGGTGGTGGAGGTAGATACATTAGCAGTGTTCAAGAGGCTCTTGGACAAGCACATGAATGTTCGGGAAATGGAAGCATATGGACATTGTGTAGACAAAAGAGATTAGTTTAGTTAGGTGTTTAATTACTAATTTAATTAGTTCAGCACAACATCATGGGCTGAAGGGCCTGTTCCTGTGCTGTACTGTTCTATGCTCAATGTTCATGCCATATATTTACACATGCTACAGTCCAGAAGTCATGCTGAGGTCATGCTATTCCTGACACTTTCCCAGAAAATGTTTTAAAAAGGAGAATTACAATTTTCTAGCATCTATCAGGATGTCTGAAAAAACTTTGTAGCCAATTGATGTTCAGAGGAACAGGTTGCCCTTGAAAGTTAAGTGTATTGCAAGAGTTCGGAAGCAAACAGTCTGGGGGCCTTTAGTTCCAGAGGATTTGAATACTGAGCAAAGACATCCTACTTCAATTATCTCACCCTGGTAAGACCGCACTGGGAATATTCCATATATCTGGTCTCCCTACCTAAGAAGGGAGTGCAAAAGCCTCACTGAATTGATTTCTGTGATGGGTGTGGGGCAGTGGAGTCAGGGTTGTCGTATGAGATGGGATTGAGCAGACTGGATCTACACTCCTCCTGTTTAGAATGATAAAAGGTAATCTCAGTGAAATGTTCAAAGTTCTAATGGTACTTACTAGGACATGCAGGACTGAGGTTTCCCCTGGCTAGAGTTTAGAACCGTGGGTCAGAGTGAAGGTTTGGCTATCAGGACTGAGGTGAGAAGACGTTTCTTCTCCCAGAGGGGAATGAATCTGGAATTCTCTGCCCAGGACACTGTTGAAACTCATTCACTGAGTACATTCAAGAAAGAGTTGATAGACTTTGGAATATTCAGGGAATTAGGGCTTGGGGGCTAGTGCAGGAAAAGGAACTGAGGTAAGTGATCAGCCATTATCTTACTAAAGGGCATAGCAGACATAATGGTCCAAACAGCATGTTCCTGTCTCTGTTTGTTATGTGGGGTGTACTCCCTGTGGTAGTGTGAGAAACACAGCTGATACTCTGCTGTTACAAGATATATGCCAGTGACCTGACGATCTATATTTTAGTGATCTTAAGCGCGAAACAAACCTTGCCCCTGGACTCTAGGGCAAATGCTCTATTGGTAAAGAGCGATAAATCTTTTTAACTGCACCTGAGAGGAGAAGGGCCATCTGTCTAACGGGGCATTTGTCTAACGCCTCCTCAGGGAGACACTCCCGCACTTGGTCTTACACTGGAGCGTCAGTCTAGATTTTGTGTCCAATCTCTCGGCGGGGTGGGGTGGGGGGGAAGGGGTGGTGGTATTTGAGCCCACAACATTCTGACATGGTTGTAACACTGCTACCTATTGATTTTCAGATAGGTTGTTAATGTTCTGGGCACTAGACTGGTAATCCAATGACGTAATTGGAAAGCCTTCTGTAATCTGTCTGTCCTGTGCAATTTTGATACAAGACAAATGTTGTCTCCTAGGTGCCAGGTTCAGAGACTTCTCAGGTCAAGTCTACAGCACTAAGGGGGAGGGTGAGCAGCCAGAAGTCGTGGTCCACATCGGCACCAATGACATAGACAGGAAGGGTGATGAGGTCCTGCAAAGTGAGTTCAGGGAGTTAGGGTCTAAGTTAAAAGACAGGACCTCCAGCGTGGTGATCTCCTGAACAAGAAGAGTGTTTCCAGATGTTGAAAAGGGTCTTAACTGAAGAGCCCGTGCTGAAGTTTTATGATCTGGAAAGGTGTATCAGGATATCAGCTGATGTGTCCCGGCACGGCCTAGGATCAGTACTGCTGCAGCATCATGATGGCACATGGCAACCTGTGGCTTATGCATCAAGGGCTTTAACAAGTGCAGAAGCCAACTATGCACAGATAGAGAATGAGCTTCTCGCCACTACATATGCGTGTGAAAGGTTCCATCAGTACGTCTATGGGCAAGCTATTGAAGTGGAGACAGACCATAAACCATTGGTCTCAATTATGTCCAAACCACTGAATGACTGTCCCATGAGGATACAGCGCATGTTGGTAAGGCTGCAGAAATATGATGTGAAGATGATCTACGCACTGGGAAAATATATGTTTGCTGCTGATGCGCTGTCTCAAGTAGTCGACAAGACAGAAAAGAGTGACCAACAGGTTAATGCAGATATACAGACCTATGTTGACATGATTGTCACCTCTCTTCCGGTATCTCTGGATAGAACAGAGCAGATTAGGAAAGCAGCAGAGGCAGATGAAACAATGAGAGTGCTCAAGGATACAATACGGAAAGGATGGCCAGCAGCAAAGGATGACTGTCCAATGTGTATTCGGGATTATTGGGCATGCAGAGCTGAACTGTCAGTAGTGAAAGATATGGTCTTCAAAGGGAACAGGTTTGTGATTCCAGTGTCACTACGCAAGGAGGTCCTCCAGAAGATACACGAAGAGCATCTTGTGGAGGAAAAATGTAAACGTAGAGCATGTGAAGTGATGTACTGGCCAAGAATGAACCAAGTCATCAACCAGACCAGTGCTTCATGAGAAATATGCCTTATCTACAGACCAAAGCAGCAAGCAGAACCACTTACACCACACCCTGTACCAGACAGGCCATATTTCAAAGTTGGAATGGATTTGTTTGACTGTAATGGGAAGAGCCATATTGTTGTAACAGACTACTTTTCCAATTACCCAGTGGTTGCAACACTGCAATCAACATCCAGCAAAGCAGTTATCACGTTCCTGAAAGCTTTGTTTGCGAGGCATGGATTTCCATGTGAAGTAGTATCAGACAATGGTCCACAATTTTCGAGCAGTGAATTTGAAACCTTTTCCAATGTTTGGGGGTTTCGACATATAACATCAAGGTAATAACATCACCCAAAATCTAGCAGAGAGTTCAGTTAAGGTGGCGAAGGGCCTCATGAAGAAAGCGCAAGATGGATGAGAGGATTTCCACAGAAGCTTAATGATTTACAGAAGTGCGCCACTGCAGAACAGCCTTTCACCAGCCCAAATGCTGATGGGTTGACACATATGCACTAACCTTCCAACACATGAAAACCTGTTGACACCTGAAGGAGCACACAGGGTCAAACAGGCTAAAAAGCAAGGGAAATGAAAACAGAAACAGAATCATGACAAGACAGCGAAAAACCTATCAGTCTTGAAGCCTGGGGATCAAGTGCGAATCCAAGATCATGATTCTGGCACATGGTCCATGCAAGGAGTTGTGCAAGAGGAAGTAAATCCACATTCATACCAGATCCAGACAGAATGAGGGACACCTCTGAGGAGGAACTGCGTGGGTCTATGACCACAAGCTCCAACCCATGGCTGTGACCTGTCCCCTGTCAGTACACCAAAGGGGCCAGCGTATGGAGAAAATGAACACGTGGACCAGAGCTCCCAGGAAAACACCAATGCAGCAAATGAAAGCAACACACCTGCGGAAACAAGTCCCAGACCAAAACGGACCATTAAACCACTTCAGAGACTGATTGAAAGCTGCTGAGTGGACAAGGGTTCTTGGGCAGGTTTATAAGGACAAAGTATTGTGTTTGTTCTTCTTTAAAGGGGGAAGATGTGTTATTATGTAGTTATAATAAAGAACTACAGTTCCCAGTTGGCAATGCAAGGGGCCACATGGGGAACAGGAAGTGGCTGTAAAAAGAGAGGGAAAGAAAGCCAGTCTGCTGTTGGTTAATAAAATGTTCAGATGTTAAACCCACGCGACGTTTGTCTCTTGATGAAGAACAAACTTAACAGGGAAGAGCAATTTAGTCAAAGCAGTAGGTTTCAAAGCTATTACTAATGGAAGAGGAGAAAGAATCTGCTGCTCTTGCCCAGTCCGGCCTCTCTTCTTGTGATGACAGTCTCACATAGTATGGTACCGTCTCAAGATAAGATGTTTGTGTTTTAGCCATGGTTCACAGCTGTCAGGTGCAGCATTTTCACAGTAAAATGGGTATTATTGTACTGTTGCAATAGCAGTTAAACAGAAAGTCTGGGAAAAGGAACTTGGCCTCTTCAGGTCATTCAATCAATGAATCAAAGATGATGTAGATTCAACGTTTAAACCCACCTTAGATTAAATACAGTCGCTGCTAATTACTTGAATATCATTTTGGAAATGATGGATGATTCTTTAAGAATAGCCTGACCCTCAATTTCCATTATTTAGTTTGGCACTGGCCTTTCATTTGGCAATTGATTATCACATTAAAAAGCACCATTGACAGAAACCAAAATAAATGATTAATTTTGTGCTAGTGAGCTACAGGTCTCAGGCACTGCAAACTCACATTTAAAAAGTTATTCCCCATCTGTTCCAAAACAGAATGGCATGATGTGCTTTGGCAGCTATCTGCCCGTTTCACTGATTTATTTACTTATCAGTCAGTTTGTAGAAGAGAACAGAATAAGGCCATTCAGCCCCTTATTGACAGGAGCAGCTCCTTGAAAGACCTCGATCAGGATCATTCACTTGCTCTTCCCACAACCCTGCAATATTTTCCTTCTTCACTCATTTCCCCAATCCACTTTGCGAAGTTTTCATTGAATTTATCTGCACTGCCTTTTCTGACATCACATTCCAGAAAGAATTCTCCCTGCCTCCCTCACTGGTTCTTCAGCCAGTCACTTAAATCTGTGTCCACTGGTTACCCAAGCTCCTGGACACTGGAACAAGCTACTCCTAATTTACTCGATCCAAGCTCTTTGTGATGTTGAATGCTTCTGACAAATCCCTATGAGGACAACCCAAACTCTCCATCTCTCCAGCTGATGGAAGGTGACACTTACAGTCTCACACTGTCCACAGGTTGCTGGGCTCAGCAAAAAGTGGAGCTGACAGTGGAATCCTTGGAGGCTCAATCATTAGAAGTAGTTCAGGTGGAGGGAGATATATTTTTTGAAAGAACGGGGAACTGAGGGCTATGGGGATCTGGAAGCAGGGTAGATCAGCCATGATCATATTGAATGGCAGGGCAGGCGTGGGGCCTGGTGTGCTCTCTCCAGTGAATGACACTATTTCAAAGAAGAATGGGTGGGTTTGTCCCAGCGGAGTAGCTAATTCTAATCCCTCAATTGGTATCAACAAATCAATTGTCTGCTCATTGTCACATGGCTGATTGTGGGAGCTTGCTGTGCACAATTTGGTTGGCTCTTTTCCTCCATTAAACTACATTTGTAGAGCAACAAACAATCTGCTGGAGGAACTCAGCAGGTCGAGCAGCATTAGTGGGGGGAAAGGAATTGATGCAGAGTTTTGACACAAAACGTTGACAGTTCCTTTCCTCCCACAGATGTGGAAGAAATGTATGTTATAACTCCTTTAAACTGAATTGGTAAGGCAGGCTCCAGTAACAGTGGCGTGACCACTAGATTCTGTTTTCAGCGATTGTTTTCAATAAGTTTCTCAGGGTGATTGTTACATGAAATATGAATTATTTTATTTACTGTGCAAGCAAACAGAATAACCTTGAGCAGACACTGGAGAAAGATCCAGAAGCAGAAACTGATAATCGTACATGCGCCACTTTTCCACTGAATCTGACTCTCAGCTTCAAAGTTAGCTGCAAGCCTACAGGATCGAGCTTCTCTACATGGTGATGGCTCAACACTCAGAAAGCTTTGTCATACGGTTACAACACCTGGTGGCAGGGATACTGACAACTAGACCTGACGTCCACAAGTGACTGTGATCTTTCCTCTCCACAATGTTAGGATTAGAAAGTGAAAGTTTTTTATTTATCTGAAATAAAGTGTTGGGAATAATTTGCAGTACAAGCAGTGTTTGTGGGAGGGAAAAACTGAGTCTGGCACATTTCAGTCCTTGGGACTCAGTATTAAATTCAACCATTTCAGATCCAATATTCATTCCAAGCTCATGAACTTCCTCAGCTACCTTGACCACATATCCTCCCATCCCACTTCCTATCACATCTCCTCTGTTTTATTCCCTCATTACTGCACTGGAGCCTCATGTTTTTACCTCAACTCTTCAGTTTGGGACTTAAAACCACAACGTTATGAATTAAAGGACAAAGTATTACTGACACCTGGCACTGTATATAGGATATAAGGAGGTTATTCAGTCCACCTAACTTAGATATCACATCATGTGTAGCCTATGAATGGAATTTTCTCTATTTACTGATTTTCACTGAATTAAGGAATATTCTTGTAAAATAAGTGTCTATGGAGACATACGTTGCAAACTTCCTTCCTTCTTCTCCACCCTCCTGCAGAGCTTTGCTTATGTCAGCTAGGATGAGAAGAACAAGAAATATTCCTCATGGATAAGTGGTGGGACACTGCAATACACTTTTACATAAATGGAACTTGGGAATCAAAGGTACAATTACAAGATTTGAGGATGACATGACATTGCTGAGTGTAGTTAATGGAAAAATGGGCTACGTCAAAATATTTGAAGACATCGATTATTGTCAATTAGAAGAATTAAGCTAAAAGAATCAAAGAGGTGTGGATGGCATGAGCAAGAGAATAACTGCATGGCTATCGGAAGATAGGTAGAGAGTGAACTGCTGGATTGCTCCTTTGACAACTTGCTTGAACCTGGTGGGTTGAAGGTTTTCTTTCTCTTTTTATAGGTTAGATACTTCCCCACCTCTGCTCTCCTCCCTATTGTTATTCTCCCTGCTGCATTAGTCGTGTCAATGTCTTCTGCTCTTCTGGTTCTAAGCTCTGGAATTCCTTACCTAAATCTTTCTCTCGCTCGCTCTCGCTGATTGTTGGAACCTATCCTTGATTACAAACCCTGGCCATCTCCCCCAGTGTATTTTTGTGAACCTCAGAGGCAGGTCACGTTTGAGCGTGCTCCTGTCACACAGCTGAGGGCATTTCTAATGTGCAAAATGGAAAAAAGAGAAAGTCGATGCTGTTCATTTGCTGTATGACAATTTTTTCATCTGTCAACGAATCTCCCCGAGGTCTAATACCCACCAGTATAGTTCGCTAATGTAAACTGGCCATAACACCAAATCCCGAAGGGTGCTTGCTTCTCCCTTGAATGTTAGGTAGCAAAACTCCTTCCCACAGTGGTCTTTGGTGTCTTCAAAGGCAACAATGACAACTGAAGATCCAGCCAGGTCCCTTTAATATTGAAGATTGCATTCTGAATGCAGCTGAGTCCATAGATAAATAATGAATCTCAATGATTAAGTCTGCTCATTAATTCCCAATTTAGCATTGTAACAAACCAACAAACAAGGGAAAATTGGAAGGACAGAAAATCCTCAGAGAGATGAAATAAAAAGGTCTGGAGCAGCTGCCGTTGTAGCTGCAGTTCCGTCTCTGTGCAAGGGATCGGAAATCCTGTTTGGTTTCAATCTTCCCTTTTCCCATCAATGGATGAAGGAAATAGGATAAGTCACTGCAAGATGTTGGGAGCAGCATTCAAACTAATTAGTGGGTTGGAGCTGCTGAAGTTGGCCTGGCTCTTGATAGATTAGGAAATCTGTCACATTCTCTGCTTTCAGTTGTGTCCTCCGAACCTTCATTTGCATCTTTATTGGGTACATTTACAACCAGTGCATGCACAGAAATCAAAGTGAAACATGAATGAACTCTGTTCAAGGTAAATAGTCAAAGGAGTGTTTCTTGCTGGAATAGTTTACTCCATAACTTCCTTCAGAGAGATTCTCTGATTCACACAGACCTGTTTGGGCTTCCTGCCTCTCCCTCATTGAACAGAAGTGTTCGTAAGAGAAGGAATAAAAGATTTCAAAATTGACCTTATAAGGTTACAGTACTTAGCTATTTAGAAAGACTCCAGTAGGCAGTCTGCACAGGGAACGGTGTGTACCTGACCAGACCAACAATATCTTGATGTATTGGATCAAAGTTTGTAATTGAAATAAAATGAATTCACAAGGGGCTTCCTTTAGAAACATAGAAAACCTACAGCACAATTCAGGCCCTTCGGTCCACAAAGCTGTGCCGAACATGTCCCTACCTTAGAAATTACTAGGCTTACCCATAGCCCTCTATTTTACTCAGCTCCATGTACCTATCCAAAAGTCTCTTAAAAGACCTGATCGTATCCACCTCCACCACTGTTTCCGGCAGCCTATTCCACGCACTCACCACTCTCTGAGTAAAAAACTTACCCCTGACATCCCCTCTAAACCTACTCCCTAGCACCTTAAACCTACGTCCTCTTGTGAGAACAATTTCAGCCCTGGGGAAAAGTCTCTGACTGTCCACACAATCAGTGCCTCTTATCATCTGATAAACCTCTATCAGGTCCCCTCTCATCCTCCGTCGCTCCAAGGAGAAAAGGCCAAGTTCCCTCAACCTGCTTTCATAAGGCATGCTCTGCAATCCAGGCAGCATCCTTGTAAATCTCCTCTGCACCCTTTCTATGGCTTCCACATCCTTCATGTAGTGAGGCGACCCGAACTGAGCACAGTACTCCAAGTGGGGTCTGACCAGGGACCTATATAGCTGCAACAATACCTCTCGGCTCCTAAATTCAATTCCCTGATTGATGAAGGACAATACACCATCTGCCTTCTTAACCACAGAGTCAACCTGTGCAGCTGCTTTGAGCGTCCTATGGACTCAGACACCAAGATCCCTCTGATCCTCCACACTGCCAAGAGTCCTACCATTAATACTATACTCTGCCATCATATTTGACCTACCAAGATGAACCACTTCACACTTATCTGGGTTGAACTGCATCTGCCACTTCTCAGCCCAACTTTGCATCCTATCTATGTCCTGCTGTAACCTCTGACAGCCCTCCAAACTATCCACAACACCCCCAACCTTCGTGTCATCCACAAACTTACTAACCCACCCCTCCACTTCCTCATCCAGGTCGTTTATAAAAATCACAAAGAGTAAGGGTCCCAGGACAGATCCCTGAGGTACACCACTGGTCACCGACCTCCATGCAGAATATGATCCTTCAACAACCAATCTTTGCCTTCTGTGGGCCAGCCAGTTCTGGATCCACGTTGCAATGTCCCCTTGGATCCCATGCCTCCTTACTTTCTCAATAAGCCTTGCATGGGGTACTTTATTAAATGCCATGCTGAAATCCATATACACTACATCTACTGCTCTCCCTTCATCGATGTGTTTAGTCACATCCTCAAAAAATTCAATCAGGCTCGTAAGGCAGGACCTGCCCTTGACAAAGCCATGCTGACTATTCCTAATCATATTATACCTCTCCAAATGTTCATAAATCCTGCCTCTCAGGATCTTCTCGATCAGTTTACCAACCACTGAGGTAAGACTCACTGGTCTATAATTTCCTGGGCTATCTCTACTCCCTTTCTTGAATAAGGGAACAACATCCGCAACCCTCCAATCTTCTGGGACCTCTCCTGTCTCCATCAATGATGCAAAGATCATCGCCAGAGGCTCCGCAATCTCCTTCCTTGCCTCCCACAGCTGCCTGGGGTACATCTCATCCGTTCCCAGCGACTTATCCAACTTGATGCTTTCCAAAAGTTTAACCAAGAATGCCCATTACAAATATGATTCTACCTTGAAATACAATCAATGAGAGGAATGGATAAAAATGCTGGCTTCATCTCTGTGATTCCCAGTGTAGTTAGTTTGCAGACAGCCATATTTACTCTCCAAATACATAGATCATCCATTTGGACTGATGTAGGGGGTACAAACTGACTCAAAGCAATACAGAGAAGGCCAGAGGAAATGGAGTTCTTAAACTGTGCGTTCAGGATCCCTTTCTTGCAAAATACGTGGGAAAGAGAATGTGCACTGCTGGATCTGATAATGGAAAATTAACCAGTACCGATAAGAAGCAAGGGTTGAGGAACAGAGTCATAGAGCACTACAGCACAGAAACAGGCTCTTCGGGTCATCTAGTCCATGCTGACCCAGTTTCACATCTAAGGAATAGTGATCACAACATAATAAACTAGAACAAAAGGAATGTCATAAGATATGATGTTTACCCGATCAAAGGTAATGGTGAAAGAATGAGGGTGAACACAAGGAAATGAACTGAAAAATAATAATGACTTTAAGAGAAGTGGTAGTAAATATTTAAAACAATGGTCAACAGAACTCAGGTCAAATGTTGTTTTTGAAGAAGAACATAGCAGTGGCCATTGGAAGAGCATGGATAAATAATATTTGTAACATTGAAAATAGAACTAAATTTAACACGTAGAAGATAGAGAATGACCGAATGGTACATTATGAGATTGGTAAAGACGTAATAAAGCAAGTAAGTATTTAAGAAATCAAATCAGAACAATGCAGTTAAATTACAAAGGAAGAGACAGAGGAAGAAAACAATGCAGTTGAGTGACATATCATAGCGCATGGAATAAAGCTCTCCAGCCAGTCATCGCCAAACATCGTGCCCATTTACACTAACCCTTCACTAATCTGATTTTATTCTCCCCACATTCCCCTCAGCTCTCCCCAGATTCTACCAATCACCTACACATGAGGGGCAATTTACAGTGGACAATTAACCCCCCAATCTCACATGTCCTTATGATATAGGAGGAAGCTGAAGCACACAGGGGAAACTGCGCAATCACAGGGAGAACATGCAAACTCCACACAGATAGCTCTGGCGGTCAGGATTGAACCTGAACCACTTGACGTCTGAGGTGGTGGTTCCACTGGTTACGCCATGATTGCCACTCTAATCTACAGATGCAAAAGGAAAGTTAGGATAGGACCAGTGAGGGCCACATAAGCAAAGCTTCCAAGAAATAATGATGACATGGCAGAAATATTTCATAGTTACTTTGTCAAGGACACTTGTGGTAGATTTGAGGAGACCATAAAAAGATATAAAGAAATTTTAGATAGAAATGGTGGGGATAATTGATGAGCTACAGAGCTGATAATACCCTTGTTCTGTGTAGATTGCATCTGTGTATTTAAAAGACATCAGGGAAGAGACGGCAGAAACACCATATCGAAAACCAGGACACATGCCAATAGATAATTCAAATACATTTAAAAGGTAAGCTGGAACAAGTCCAGGAAACCATAGATGGGTTCTCTGTCCATCCGTGGTTGGAAAGATATTGAAATATTCACTCAAAAATATAACAGCAGCACACAGGAGTTGGCAAAGGTTTCAAAGGGCAGGTCACACTGGATCAGCCTTGTGGATTTCTTAGAAAAAATAGAAAGCATCCATAAAGTAGTCGATGTATTCAAAGGTCTTCAGTGAAGCAGATAGACTATTGACTAAGGTCAACACACGTAGCATGAGGGGACAACAGACTGACTGTGAAAAAGAAGGCAAGGGTGGGGTTAAAGATATTTACTGTAACTGGAACAAGTACACGGTGCTGCTGCTGCTACTATTGAGTGCATTTACCAACCAGGGATGAACTTTAGCCAATGGTACAAATGATCAAATGGAATATGAAAGGAAGAGCAGTTCATTCGGCCCTTCGATGCTGTACATTGAGATCCTGGATGATGTAAATTGTAACATCAACACATTACTGCCTCCCTCAGTAACCTGTCGCAGGTCTTGTTTCTCAAGAAATACCTACATGTGCTTTAAATATTCAAAGACTCTGCTCTCACAACCCTTTGAGGAAGAGGGTTCCAAAGAACCATGAGAGAGGGTCAAGAGAGAAAAATAATCACCTCACTTTCATCTTAAATGGGAGACCTTTTGGTGACCTTTACAGATACTTGATTCATACTTGGTGAAGGGTTGCAATCCTGCAAAACATTTTGTAAAGTGAAATTTCATAAATCCAAAAGGCTGCATACAATATGTTGTGGGTTCTTGTGTGTGGAGAGTGCCATGCTGTTAACAAAAAATAGATCCATAAATGAAGACAGTCTCCAAAAAGTTAATGGCATTTTACCAGACATTTGTAAATCGAGCACTTTAAAACTGATATACCACTGTACTTTTAAAAAGTGACTCTTGGTCAAACCACTCTATGACTCTATGGCCACTCTTGTTCAGTTCTGAAGTCTATATTATAAAGGAATCAGAGAAGTTGAGAAGCAAGATTTACTGGAAGGTTGTTAGAGCCGAGAGTTCAGGAAATGTTGAATATGCAGGGACTATTCTTCACAAAACCACTAGATTTACAACCCAGGCTCTAAATGTTTAGCCCTTTGGACGTTTCAGGCCTTCTGTGGACACAGGATATCCCAAAGGGTTTCTCGGCCAATGAAACATTTTGCTGAAGTAATTGTCGTGCAGGCAAATCAAGCAGGCCAGCATTCTCCTGGAAAGGAGCAATGGCAGAGATGAATGAGCAATTTATTGCTATTTCGTTAGTTGAATGAGGGACAAATCCTTGTCATCACTGACAACAACAGCTTGGATTTATACTGCATCATTAGTACAGCAGAACATCCCAAGCTGCTTCACAGTTCCAACAGGAAGCAACATTTATCCAGCCTTACAAGGACATATTAGGATGGAATGGTGGCACAGTGGTTAGCACTGCTCCAGGGATTTGAACTTTATCCCTGTGACCGTTTCCCCTGAGTGCTCCAGTTTCCTCCCACAATGCAAAGTCCAGTTGGTTGGCGGTTAATTGGCTGCTGTAGATCATCCCTGGTGTAGGGGGGTGGCAGGAAAAGCAGGAGGGAGTTGATGAGCATGTAGAAGAGAACATGTTATTGGGAAATCATTGGGGGAATGGGATTGATCTGCGAGCCAGCATAGATTCGATAGACCGGATGGCCTCCTATGACGTAAGAAATGAACAGGACAGATGGTAAAAAGCTTTGTTGAATATCTCAATCATGAAGAAAGAGAAGGGTTGACTGGGGGACTGCTTTAGGAGCTTGAAAACTGAAGGATTGGCCACCAGTAGTGGATTGAGTGAGAACTGGAAGTGCAGAAGTTTTAGAAGTTACAGGGCTGGAAGAGTTTGCAGAAATAGGGGAGAGACTGGGGAATTATTCGAAAACAAAACTGGGGCAGTGCATGACAATGTAGTACAGTGAAATCATTAAACAGGAATGGAGTGAATGAATTAGGACAGACACAAATGTTGGGTGCTTCAGTTTAGTGAGTAAAGTGAGGGAGGTTGGCATAGTCTTGAGGTGAAATATGGTATGGTTCAGAGTTTCAGCAACAGAAGACCAGAATATGGCAGGAGGTGAGCGATTTTACAGAGGTGGAAATAGGTGGTTAGAACGTACTCTTTGGCAAGTGCCTTGGGGAATTTTACACATCCCATGAGGTTGCCAGACGTCTCAGTTTAGCGTTACATCAGTTATGGCAGCTCCAGCAATACTATACCCCTTCAGGTCTGCAGTACTTTGTGAATTAACTCTGTCAGAAGCTGGGTATGGCATTAACAGAACCACAGTTAATATTGATATACAATGTAAAAGTAACTTTAAAGCAACCACTTCACATCACAGAGCAATACAGCATGGATACAGACCCTTCAGCCCAACCAGTCCCAATTTCTAGCATTTGGCCCATATCCCTCTAAGCCCTGCCCCTACATCTACCCATCAAAGTGCTTCTTAAATGATACTGTTGTACCTGCCTCAACCATTTCCTCTGGCAGCTCGTTCCATGTACTCACCACCCTCTGCATGGAAAAAGTTGCCCCTCAGGTCCCTTTTAAATCTTTCCCCTCTCACCCTAAACCTGTGCCCCCTAGTTTTGGACTCTCCTACCCTGGGGAAAAGACTGTTACCATCCACCTTATCTATGCCTCTCATAATTTTAAACATTTCTCTAAGGTTGCCCCTCATTCTCATACATTCCAAGGAATAAAGACCTAGCCTGGCCAACCTCTACCTGTAATACAGGCCCTCGAGTCCTGGCAACATCCTCATAAATTCTTCCTGCACTCTTTCCAGTTTAACCACATCTTTCCAATAACAGGGTGACCAAAACTGTACACAGCACTCCAAGTGCGGCCTCACCAACGACTTATACAACTGCAACATAGACTTCATATTCTTGGAAAGCAACACTTGAGATGTGGTTTTCTGGTTGAGTAGTCACCATTGCTTGAGTGTACAGAACTGTTACTTAGTCATTGTTCTTGATCTGTCAGGGATCCAAATCCTTCCAATCATTTTGTTGCCAGCAGCCTCAAAGTGTATTTATGAATGCATCAGTTCAGAGTGGAACTCAGGCAATCCATCTCTGTTACACTCTCAGGGATGCACGCTGATGCCTGTATTTTTTGACAAGTCATTCCAATATGTAACTCAAGCAGAACAGCCAGTGTACATGTCATAACCCACAGCACTGCACAAGAGCTAAAATCAAAACTAGATAGCTCATTTTCGAGCTGTAGGAAGAGGGTTCTCTGTTTGACCATGGTGTGAAGTTACCAGGAGCCAGAGACTCTCATAAACAGGAGTGTTTATTCCAATAGGTCCTCCAGACTGACTTTGAAAAATTCTGCAAGTAATTTTGATGTTGCTGTGATAAAGCAACAATTACAGGTATTGCTCAACTTCCAAATTGATTACGTTCCTGGAATGTTTTAACAATTGAAAATTCACAAATTGAAAACTCATTTCCTATTAATCTTAATATAAAAAATCATTGGTTGCATTCTAGAACTCAAGAATTTTGGTCATCAAAACCTCAACACTTAAAAATACAAATTTTATTAAACCTTAAGTTAAGATGATGGAAACATACATTTCAGGGCACCTACTAAATTAAACATGAGGTCATGAGGGCTGGATGTTTCCTGTTGTGGAAGTATTTGGAACTAGCCCATTTAAGATGGAGCTACGGTGATATTTGTTTCCCTCAGAGGACTGTGTGTCTTTGGATTTCTCTTCCCAAGGGGTAGTGGAAGCACAATCTTCTCTGAGACAGATTCTTCGTTCACAAGAGTGAAAGTTTACCGCAAGTAAGTGGGAATGCAGAATTGATAAAGCAATCCATTTGATTGATGAAGGTGGAGCTGTGGATGATGCCTACATGGATTTTAGTAGGACATTAAACAAGGTCCCATATGGTAGGCTTATCCAGAAGATTAAGATGTATGGGATCCATGGTGACTTGGTAGTTTGGATTCAGAATTGGCTTGCCCATAGAAGACAGAGGGTAGTGGTCAATGGGACTCATTCTGGGTGGAGGTCCGTGACTAGTGGTGTTCTGCAGGGATCCATACTGGGACCTCTGCTGTTTGTGATATATAAATGACTTGGATGAAAATGTGGATGGGTAGGTTAGTAAGTTTGCAGACGATATGAAGACTGGTGACATTGTGGATAGTGCAGAAGACTGGCAAAGGATACAGCAGGATATAGATCAGTTGACATATGGGTGGAGAAATAGCAGATGGATTTGAATCTGGGCAAGTGTGAGGTGTTGCACTTCAGGAGATCAAATCTAAAGGGATAGTACACTGTTAATGGCAAGACCCTCAGCAGTGTTGAAGTACAGAGGGATTTTGGTGTCCAAGTCCATAGCTCCTTGAAAGTGGCTGCACTAGTTGATAAGGTGGTAAAGAAGGCGTATGGCTGCTTGCCTTTATTAGTCAAATTGTAGGCTGAGGGGAGACCTCGAGATTAGTATACATGAGGGCACCCTCTTCCAAATGAGGTCCATTTCGTCCACATAAAGTACTTACTTAAGTGATTAGCCACCTTCCTTTGTGATTCATTTCAGGTCCATGGGAGTATTTGCTACCAAGATAAAATTGGCACTTTTTGCCTCTCCTACACATGTGTTAAAGGCCACAGCTAGCCTTGAACACGTTTCAGAACCTCATTCATGTTCTTTCAAGTCTTCCCATAACGACCGTGTTTTTTCCTGGATCATCATCAGACTCAGGCATACAATGTTGATTCTTGTCTTCTGAGCACACGCTTACACCTTTTTACATTCTCTCTATTGTAATATTTTTGCCCTTTGTAACATGTAATGCACTTTCACGGGTAATACGCTGGACACTAACTTTTGCTTTGTCTGTGTTGTTAAAGACAGTTTGTCCTTTTGCTGCAGAAGATTTACAAATGATTGATGTCCACCAAGTGGTCATTTTTTTAATTTCTATTAATCACACCTGGTTGGTATTACTGCTTATAGCTCATTGTGAGTTCTTAAAGGAGGTAGAATCCTCAGAATTACTGGGGCATTTTGCACAGGATAAATTGTGATGAATTGGGATCCTCGGCAAAGACAAAACGGTACGGGAGAAAGTACGAAATGCACTTAGGGCAGAGATTGGTGTGCTTTCCGTTAGAGAGTTAAAAGACTTTGTAAATCACACAACTCTCTTAAAGAGTCAATGGCATTATAATGAAAATAAGTAAATCAAACATTTGTATATCGAGGAACATCTGTATTCTTTTCCAACCAACACTACGTATACCAAAGGAGCAAACAAATGTAACAAGGAACATGAAGAATCTGAAGAACAGAGAAACTGATGTGAGACTAATGAGTACTAGTCTTTGGAGAGATTTGGATGTCCACATACAAAAAACACAGAGAGTTAGTCTATAAGTGCAGCAAGTAATTTGGAAAATATGTGTCTTAATGCAACTGCACAAATTTTTGCTGAGACTATGTTCGGAGAACTGCAGAGAGTTTTGTCCTTCTCATTCAGTAGGGATGTAGTTGCCTTGGAAGTAATACGGAGAAGGCTCCCTGGGTTAATTTCCAGGATGAAATATTGAGTAGATTGGGCCTAAGACCTCTGGAGTTTAGTAAAATGAGAGGTGATCTGATTGAAGTGTATGTAATTCTGAATGAAGGTAGATGCTGTGAGAATGTTTTCCCTTGTGGGGAAGTCTGGAAGTAGGAGACTGATTTGGGACTGACATAAGAAGGAATTTCTTCTCTCAGAAGATTGTGGTTTTTTGAAATCTCTACCTAAGAGAGCTGTGATACTGATTCATTACATTCAAAACCAAGATTGATTAATTTTTGGACTACAGCAGAATCAAGATTATGGGCATTGGGGAAGGTGGTGTTGAGACCAAGGTCAGAGCAGCCATGATTTTATTGAATACCAGAATAGGTTCGAGTGGTCATATACCTTCTGCTTGCTCCTTCTTCTAATGGTCTTATGTAATAGATGTGTCAGATTTAAGTGAATGGGGGATAATTACAAAACTGAACTGAGCGTAAAGACCTTCACACAGACAGTTGTGAAGGTCAGTGTGCATTTTCTGAAACGATGTTGGGATCAGATTCTATCAGCATTTTCAGAGAGCTGCTGAATGGACTTCAGTCAGACTCTATTCAGCTGAACGTATTTATAAACTAGCAAGCAAACTACTAGTTATAACTGCGTTCTTTTCATAACCTCAGCATGTCCTAAAGTGTTTTGTAGGAAGAATGGATATGAATTTGTGCACAGGAAGATGCTACAAACAGTAATGCAATAGTGAACAAGCTGTCTGTTTTAGTGATATGTTACCAATCAGTTTTGGAACTCAGAGAGAATTAACTTGTTCTTTAAACAAGCACTGTGGGATCACTTATATCATCCTGAGGGGGCTGAATTAGTAGTGGTTTAGCATCTCGTCCACATGATGACATTTCTGACCCTCAATACTGCACAGATTTCGTAGTTAAATTCTTGAAACATACACTTAAAACGGCACAAATTCCGTTTTCTCCTTTTGTTATGTTTAATTGTATAACAACAACTGCTTCCATTTATGTAAAATAAAATGGAAAACACTGAAAGCACTCTGTAATCCAGGCAGCATTCTGCAGAGAGAGAGAGGGTTAATGTTTCAGGTCAATAACCCTTCATATGAATGAGCATTATAACATTGGTTGCAGGTTGAATTCACCTGATATTCAGTGCTACTGGCAAAGTTAGCACAGTTCTAGTGAGCAAAAATGAATTGATGGGATAATTAGGCACTGTAACTTTCCCCGATTATACAAGTGAGTGGTGAATCTGGGCAGAGTTGATGGGAATATGGGAAGAATAAACAAAAGGGATTAATGTAGGATTACTGTAGGTTGTCGGTGTGGAGTCATGGGTGGAAGGAGCTGTTTCCGTATTGTATGACTCTGTGTCTCTAGGACAGCTGACAAAGGTGATAAGAATCTTCCAGAAGTCTCAATAGCTTGCATTTAAATAACCCCATTGATGCAACAGTAAGACAAGTCCCAGGAGCATTGTTAAACAATATTTGGTAAAATCACTTCAGGAGGTATTATGAAAGGTGCCAAAAAGTTGGGCAAAGGGGTTGTAGTTTGTAACAAGCATCTTAAAGAAGGAGCCGGAGCTGAGGATTGGAGAGGAAGTTCTAGAGCTTAACACAGGCTGCCGGTGGTGTCATGTTGGAAGTTCAGGAGGTGCAGTCATTGAGTCAGAGTCACACAGCATGGTAAGAGGCCATTTGGCCCACCATGTCCATGCTGACCAGTAGGCACCCATCCATATTTATCCCATTTTTCAGCACTTGTTCCACAGCCCTCTATGCCCAGGCAATCCAAGTGCTCGTCTAGACACCTCTTAAATGTTGTCAGTGACTCTGATTCCACTACTCTCTGGGTGAAAATAGTTCCCCTCAGTTCCTCTCTAAATCTGTAAATCTATGGCTTCTAGTTTTCTTCACCTCTGATAAGGGGAAAAGATTCCTGCAGATTACCCTATCTACACCTCAATTTTATAACCTCAATCATGTCCCCTTTTAACCTCCTTCACTCCAGGGAGAACAGACCCAGCTTCTCCGGTCTCTCCTCATAACTAAAACACTCCATCCTGGTGAATCTCCTCTGCACCCTCTCCAGCACCATCACATCCTTTCTATAGTGAGCGTGCAAGAAGCCAAAAGTCTTGTTGCACTTTTAATTAAGTTATTTTAGGACGCCATGCTTGTAAAAACACCACACGTTTCATTCTGCTGAAGATAACACAGGTGTGCCCTGTGAACCAATGGAGCCTGGGGCTACTTGCTTCTTCAAAAGGTTCCACAGCAAGAGCTCAGCCAGATCTGAAGCCTCTCAGGCCCCGCCTTCCAAGGATTCCTTCTGGGTCTGAGAAGGGGAAAGAGCAAAGATACAGCTACAAAGCAAAACAAGGAAAACGTTGTCAAGACTCCAAGACTAAAATCAAGTAACCTTGTCTAGCATGGATAGAAGACATACCAGAAGAGAAAAATGGGGAGGCCATCTAAAATGGGGGATATTCATCAGGAATATTCCAGGGAAAACTTGGAACTTTACGGTAAACTTTTACAGGAAATTGAGCATCTTTATAGTCAAATAAAGGATCTCTATAGAAGCAAAAAGAAGCCTTGAAACTATAGGTATTAGCCCTGTCACCCTTTGATGTCTCCACACTCCCAATTTCTGTCCTCTTGATCATCCTCAAAGTTGATTGTTTCACTGTTGTCAGCTTGATTTTCTTTCCCAAATCCCTCTATCTGTTCCTTTTTACAATGTTCCTTAGAATCCACCTCTTTCACCTGTTATCTGCCAAGGTGGCATAATACAAATTTTCCTTAAATAATTCTCTCCTGAAGCACCTTTAGATCAGAATACCTTGAAGGTGATGTATAGTGTAGCGATTAGCATAACGCTTTACAGCGTCAGTGACCCGGCTTCAAATCCAGCCACTGTCTGTAAGGAGTTTGTACATTCTCCCCGTGTCTGTGTGGGTTTTGTCCGGGTGTTCCGGTTTCCTCCCACATTCCAAAGACGTACAGGTTAGGAGCTGTTGGCATGCTATGTTGGCGCCAGAAGCGTGGCGACACTTGAGGGCTGCCCCCAGAACACTATGCAAAAAGATGTATTTCACTGTGTGTTTTGATGTACATGTGACTAATAGAGGTATCTTATGTGTTGTTGTGTAAAACTCTATTCCTGCGTCTAACAGAGGCCAGTGGAGAGGGAGAGAGGTTGTGGCTTCAAATTCCAAAGGAGACTTGAGCACAAAGAATTTAAGTGGGCAGCCCCAGTGCAATGTTTCTCATGTACTTTACCATCAGAGGTGATATTTTCCGGGTGAAATGTTAGATTGAAGCATTGTCAGCTCTGCTGGCTGGGTGTAAAGGGGTCAGTATAACTTAAGCAAAGGAGCTCTGGCAACCTGGTCAGTGTTTGTTCCTGGAGCTGGTGTGGTCGATCAGGTCATTGTGCACCACCTCCCCCCTCCCCCCTGCTGTCTGTGGGGGCTTTCTGACTGAAAACTGGCTACTGCGTTTCCAACAGGAACCAAAAGAATTTCACTGGCTGACGTGAGGTTGTGAAATGCAAATCATTCCTTTTTTTCCTTGGCCTCTCTGAAAAAGATATTTTTCAAATTCTGGACAATCATTCTCATTGGTTAAATGCAAATGGAATGTGACTTCCTTTAATAAATGGGGATGTGGACGCCTGTTTTCTAATCCCGATTGTTGCCGAGGCTTGTGCTGGACATGCGGAGAGCAACAGGTCACTTCCTTGTCTTTGCATTGTTCCAATGTAACCCAGCAACTCTCCCTGTGTTGCACAGTCCCTCACGTACTGGAAAATACGGCATCTTAATGGAGACAGATGACGGAGGAGATTGTCCAAAAGCCTTAAGTGCCCGGCCTGGCTTGTTGCTGATTAATATTTAGTTGCCTTTACCATAGCAATCCTTTGCAAGACGATTTACAGGCGCAACTGAAAGCAAGTAATTTTACTATGACGCATTTGACCTGAAAGCAAATCTATCCGCTTGCACCAGTACAATCAGTGACAATGGAAAATAATCTGTCCACAGGGAGCCTGTCTAAGAGCTTCACTCCTTGTGTTTCTGTGAGAGGTTGTAATTTGTAGATCACTCCAATCTGAGTCATTGATTTACAGTACGCAGACAACACTTGTGTATCTGCACATGAGAGAACCAAGCTCCAAGTCATCAATATCTCCTTCACTGAAGCATTGAGGATGTTCCACCAATGAAAGTACCCAGTGGTGTCTTCCCAAAGTCTTCCAAATCCATTGGCAGACTGGGCAAACTCTGTCTTCTCCTAGGCTGACATGAAGAGTATCAAGGCTCTGATCACACTCAACGTGTTCCAGTGGGAGGGCCAGATCCCCCACCTGTCTGACACCAGACCCCAAAAACGATACTCTACCCAGACCTCTATCGTGACAGGAGACAGAAAATATTCCAAGTCTTTTCAAAGTCTTCTCATTGACTCATAGGAATTTGTACCCTGCAACCAATAAAAATGAACATTCAAGAAGGAGCTGAGCTCCCTGACTCTTTATGACAGCAGCAGCTTCCCATAATCTTGGGACACGCAGCATCACTTTACACTCGCTGTGGAACTGGCCACAGCTGCAGCAGGATCTGAGATTGCAAAGTGATAACTTGAGGCAGAATTTCACCCCAGTTGTGCTTTCAATGTTTGGTTAAATTGAAGTCATCGAAAGCACAGCACAATGCCCTTCCACCGCCAAACACCAGCAGCCAAAATCTGGTGGGGAGACGGCTGTGCGGGAGGTCAAAAGGACTTGTTTGGAGTTCCCAACAGTTCTGTATTAAATGGGATGCCAGTATGTGAAAGGGAAGCAGCCTTCCCCATAGGAGACCATTCACCCCCTTCCTGTATAATTTACCAACCCAGCCTACAAGGACTGTCTGGTGCCAGTCCTAAGCTGACTGATTCTGGGACTTGTTCCACATTCACCCAACAGAAACAAAACTATGCAGTTGGCAGTGAAGAATTAGCTCAACCCTGACCTCCAAATTGAAACTCATCTCAGAGTGACACCACCCCCAGCAGGAATCTTTGGGAATTGTTGAGGGGGATTCTTCCTTCCCAGTAATCAAACATTCCCCATCCACAACCCGTCGCTGACTATTGAATACAAATCATTACACCTGCTTTTCTTCAGTTCCCACCAGATGTTCAGTCATCTGAAAAGTCAGGGGCCTCATTTTAATGTCTTACCCAAAAGTTGGCAATTCTGTTAAATTTTACTATATTTTTGTTACCAAGACCTCAACGGTGGAACAGGCGGACGAAGTTACTTGAACTCAACGGCTGTGAAGGAGGACGAAGGCTGCAACAAATCCATCAGCTCCAATCGTCGTGGTTTCCGTGCCATTGGAATCAGTTGGTTGATTTGTGAAGTATCGTGTCCTTTTTGTAGTGCGACATCAAGTACACGTTAAACAAATACACGCACAGGCATCTTCGCTCTGTAGACTAAAGACACTTGAGAGCCCATAAATAGATCAACGCAACAAAGACCATCGTCCTCGACCTTGAGGGATAGCCACGACGACTATATTTTTGTTTACATATTTTATTCCTTTACAACGCAAGAGGTCTTATGGCCCATTGAGTCCACAGCAGTCCCATCAAGGCCATTCCCCTACTTATTTCCCCATCAACTATTCCCTGACACTGGTGCAGGGACACCCCCCGATTCTCCCACCAATCACACACATGGAAGTTAATGTTCAGTAGCCCCTCAACCTTCCAACAAACATGTCAGGATCAGAATCAGGTTTATAATCACCAAATGATATATCGTGAAATTTGATGTTTTGTAACAGCAGTACAGTGCAAAGACATGGAATTACTATAAATTGGAAAATAAATAGTGTAAAAAAACAAAAAAGGAATAACGGGTTAGTGTTCATGGACTGTTCAGAAACCTGATAGTAGAGGGGCATAAGCTGTTCCTGAATCACTGAGTGTGGGAGAAAACTGGAACACCCGAGGTTAACCTGTGGGTTCACAGGAAGACAGTGCTTAACGTTTCAGAGTGGGGTTTGAACCCACAGCTTCAGGCCCAGCAATAAAGAAACAATCATTGACGCCAAGACTGAAACCTCCAAAGTGCCGTGGATTTTGCCATAGTATCCACCTTGTTCTGGAGTTTCCTCCTTACAACTGGGTGTCCTCTCAGAACTCTTCCTCTTTCATGACTTTATCTCCTCTTGGAACAGTTAACAGGAGTGAATGTACAAAAGATAAGGCTAGAGATGCAAATTGGGTGTCAGCAGAGTGAAATATTATTTCATAATGCGCCAAAGAAACTGAGAGTGGGAGGAATATGTTTAAAATAAAGATAAATGGTAGTTTGGAGAGGAAATAAATACCCTGCCTCCTCCAAGGTTCTCCAGTTCCGGCCTCTTGTACATTTCTTTTAGCTCCTCCACCTTTGACAACTGAGCCCTTCATTCTGGAATTACCTTCCTAAATCTCTTTACCTCTTCTCTTGAAATATTCCATAAAATCAAATGAAGGGTCTCGACACAAAACATCGACTGTCCATTTCTCTCCACAGATGCTGCCTGACCCATTGAGTTCCTCCACAGTTTTGTGTGTTGCTCCAGATTCCAGCATCTGTGGTCTCTTGTCTTTCTTGTTAACCATCCCTTTGGTCATCTTCCTTCCATTTCCCTATGTAGTTCAATGTTATTGTTAAGGTTTTATTAATATTTTAATGCTTTGAAGGTTTGCAACTTTCTTTCCAGCATGTAATATTCTGGTCATTTACAAGTGTCTTTTTAAGAACTCTCGTCCTCAGTTGGTTTCCACGCCTGGTGTTAGTCTCTGTGTGTAAGAGATGTTATCTGAATGTATGCCAATAAATTAATGAAAGATGTCCCAAATGTTTTACTATCAATGAACGATTTTGTCGTGTAATCAATTGTACAAGTCAACACAACATCAGATTTGTGCACAGAAGGATCCCAAAATAACATTTAGAGAAGTAACAGGATTATGAGTTTCACTAGGATTGACTGGAGGAGAAATGTTGGCCAAGGTACCAGGATCCCTTGCTATTTCCAGCAATGTTCTGAAGACTGATCTCAGATTAAACTCTGGTTACACCTAGTTCTGCAAGCACCATCTTCAGTGTCCCAGTCTCTGAATCTTTCTAAAGCTCACATATTGGTTCTGTCTCAGTTGAGCTGCCACTTCCTTTGCCATCTCATCATCCTTTTCCAAAAGAACGCAAATAAATTGTTCAGCTAGAGTTTTGAAAGACAGGTTTTAGAGCTGTGTTGTTGATGTTACCAACTAGTAATTCAGAGGTCTGGACACAAATTTAGATCCTAACATGGCAGCTGGGGAATTTAAATTCAGTTAATTAAATAACTTGGAATATGAAGCTGGTATCTGTTCTGGTGATTAATTACCCAATTCACTCAGGGATTAGTGCACAACCTGGTGTGGGACCATCTGTTTTACTAAGGGAAGTACATCTGCTGTCCTTACCCAGTCTGGTTTGTATATAACTCAACAGTTTCCCACAGAAGCTCAGCAAGTCCCTTGCTTTGAAGGCAATTAGGGATGGGGAATAACTGTTGTGACACGTACATCCTGGCTGCACCTTAGCTGCTCATTTTCTCCGGGTACTCTTCAAATTTATTAGGAATGATCAGTTGCATGATTTTCCTATCACTCCTCTGGAACGGAAAGGTCTGTGATCACCCAGATTTGCTTGAGTTGGAAACAGATAACATGTTGGCTGGTTTCCAATCTAATGGACCACCTCTATATTCAAATTTGAGAACTGTGAGCAGTTGACCTTACTTAAGTGATATTCAAATGAAACGATCATCTGTTGACAATTGTTGCTGCTAATTAAGCCTGATTGGGAACCCTGAGCAAGGCTATGGCAAAGTCATTATTTGATATGCTCCCAGTAAATGGTATCAGCTCTGAAACTTAAGGTTACAGAATGATGTCACTCTCACAATGAGTCCACATCAAAATAACTTCATTAGCTGGAAGGACTGTGGGATGTTCCAAGAGAGATGTGAAAGCTCTATATGAACACAAGTCCTTCTTTCACTGGAAACACTGTCTTGGTCTGAGTGTAGTGAAATTACTTTTTGAAAGAACTCATTTAAAGAAGATTTTTCTGAAAACAGCACGTGGTGGAATCTTACTCTCCCCATTGTTTCACTCTCCTATGACTTGTGAGTCAGGGACTTCATCAAACATCGTGTGAACAACATTGAACTAAGGCCAAGGTGTGATGGAAGAGGATGAAACCCAATGTTTCATTGACTGAATACTGCAGTAGTGATAAAATATTAAAACTGAGAAGGCAGACTTGTTTTCAGTACACTGGAGAATCTGGGTATTGTTATTAATTCATGTTTGAAGCTGTAAATTTGCCTGCTGTTGAGATGTACAAACATATGTTATCATCTTTTAAAGCTATGATTAGAAAGCATATTGATGCTTGTTAAAGTCTAATATGTTCACAATATTCCTTTGAACATTAAACATTGCATCTAAAACTAAACAATCTCCCTATGTGGCTTATTGTTCCACTTTTAAGCTCCTGTTAACACTTTACAATACTAAAGATGCTTTACATACTTATGCCTGTGTGAATGGCCTTAATTCACACACAGTACAATCTGTTCAATTATGTCCCCAGTGTGGTTAAAGTGAGATTTAACAGAGCTGTTTGGAGTGATCAGTGTTTCAACAGTGCAGACAGGAGGGAAAGGGTCTCCGAGTTGGGCCAGCAATCAGATCAGGCAAACTCATTGTAGGTAGTGATCTGGAATATACTGCCCAGTGAGGAAGAGAGCAGGAAGGATTTGGATAGCTCTCTCAAAGTCCCAGCTCAGGCAAAATGGGCTGAAGAGCCTCCTTCTGAGCTGCATGATTCTATAAATCTACTTCCAAAATGGAAGGTCATGATTTCCTTGACAATGGACTTCATTTGCCATATTTCCCACACTATTCATTAAATGCTATTCCATTGCAAAATGTTGGGACCACAGAGATAATTAGCATTTCACAATGAAGAGTTATCCTTAGCTTTATAAGTTTATTCATAAATTCACCTATCAGCAGATGTCAAACCTGGTGCCTGTTGTTGGAACAGGAATGTAAGATCATGTCAGAATGTGAAATTTGATGAAAATGTAGCAGACTGCCACAATGTAGGATTTCATTATATATGGGTTGCACATTATGTTCTTCATCAGGCCTGAGAGTAGGGAAAGAATGAGTCCCAAGTCTCTCCTGCTGCTCCATTAATCCAGGCACATTGAACATGGAATGCAGAATTAGGAAGTGACTCAGTCCCAATACGTTAACAAATGGAAATATTTATATTGAGTTTGTTTGGCAGTTCTTTTCAAATAAAGGACTAAACAAATAACATGTACAAATATATTTTAAAGCTATTTTAAAGTTAAGATCATAAGACATAGGAGCAGAATTAGGCAATTTAGCCCATCGAGTCTGCTCTGCCATTTGATCATGGCTGATTTACTTTTCCCTCTCAACCCCATTCTCCTGCCTTCTCCCAGTAACCTTTGACACCCTTACTAGTCAAGAACCTATCAACCTCTGCTTTAAATATACCCAATGACTTGTCCTCCACAGCCATCTGTGGCAATGAATTTAACAGATTCACCACCCTCTAGTTAAAGAAATTCCTCCTCATCTCTGTTCTAAAGAGACATCCTTCTTTTCTGAGGCTGTGCCCTCTGGTCCGAGACTCTCCCACTACTGGAAACATCCTCTCCACATCCATTCTATCCAGGCCTTTCAATATTTGGTAGGTCTCAATGAGATCCCCCCTCATCCTTCTAAACTACAGTGAGTACAGACCCAGAACCATCAAATGCTCCTCATTAACCCTTTCATCCCCAAGATCATTCTTGTAAACCTCTTCTGGACCTTCTCCAATGCCAGAACATCCTTCCTTAGATATGGGGCCCAAATCTGCTCACAATACTCCAAATGTGGTCTGACCAACGCCGTATAAAGCCTCAGCATTACATCCTTGATTTTATATTCTAGTCCAATGAATGCTAACATTGCACTTGCCTTCCTTACTACCAACTCAATCTGCAAGTTCCTTTTCACCTCCAACTTCTGAATTCTCTCCCCATTTAGAAAATTGTCTACGCCTGTATTCCTTCTACCAAAGTGCATGACCGTACACTTCCCTACACTGTATTCCATCTGCCACTTCTTTGCCCACTCTTCCTACCTGTCCAAGTCCTTCTGCAGACTCCCTGCTTCATCAACATTACCTGCCCCTCCACCTATCTTTGTATCATCTGCAAACTTGGCCACAAAGCCATCAATTCTGTCATTCAGATCATTAACATATTAACATATAACATAATTTGCAGGATACAGACATCACAGGCAAGACCACCATTTGCTGTCCATCCTAACTACTGTGGGAGATGGTGGTAAACCACCCTCCCGATTGAGCTAACAGAGAGAAAGTGTTTTCATTTGCAGGGGTGTACTCAACCAAGGCCCATTAATCTATAACAATAAATATAACTGGGAATTCAAGTTAAAATTCTCACCAGAGACTGGTCAGGATGTGGTACCTGGTTCCCCCCAGGAACAGGTGGGGCAGGAAGAAGGATGTCACTGGATAACGTCATGATAGAGAGAGGTTCTGACCACCACAATGACAGGGCAAAATGAGCAGGGATGGGAAGGGGCTCTTGTGGAGCAGGAACACAGGGATGAAATAATTGTGCTGATTGGCTCGGTTCTGTCTCATAACTTCTCTTTTGTTGGTTATTAGGATCATTGTGTAACAAGCAAAGCTAGCATTTATTGTCTGTTCCAAACTACCCGTGACATGGTGCTCAGACCAAGTAATGACAGAAGTCAGAGTAGTGGTGTGCCTTGGAGGAAGCTTGTAGACATACTACCATGTCCTTCTAGGCAGTAAAGGTTATGGGTTTCAGAGTTTAGCAGATTGTTCCAGCACATTTATAGGTGGGCACAGTGCAGCCCCAGTGCACTGTTGTGGAGGGAATGAAAATTTACAGTGTCAGATAGGGTGATTGTCAAACATGTTCCTTTATTTGAATGATGTCATGCTTCCTGCGTCTTGTTAGAGCTGCACTGATCCAGGCAACCAGTGAGTATTCCATCACACCGTCATTTACCTCACTACTGGTGGGAAGGCTTTGGGTGTCAGAAGATGAATCACTTTGTGTAGAATACCCAGACTCTGACCCACTCTTATGGTGATGGTATTTATGTAGCTGGGTTCGATTGAGCTTCTGGTCAATGGTGAACCCTAGGATATTGATGTGTGATGCAAGGAATCTTGAATGTGGGTATCAGTTAACTGGGCAATCAGTTCTTGAAGTTGCCCATGAAGTTGCCCAAGTTTGCAGATGATACAAAGATAGGTGGAGGGGCAGGTAGTGTTGAGGAAGCTGGGAGTCTGCAGGAGGACTTGGACAGGTAGGGAGAATGGGCAACATTAAGAAGTTGCAACGATGAGCAGTGAATGGAGAAAATGGTTTGTAAGTCCGGGTTGCATGCACGTTTCACTCATTTTAAGAGCAATATGTTTTTCATGAACTGAGAGAAAGCCAGAGAAAATCACTTTTCCCACAAAAGAACAGTTACAGCACAATGCTTAACCACAAAAGATTAAGAGATAATTTGATTGATGTACTTTAGATGGTCAAAAGATTTAATGGGGGTAGAGTTTTTTTTTTACTCATTCGTTTGATGTAGATGTCACTGGCACTGCCATTATTAGGCTATCCGAATTGTTGTGAAACAAGGAAGCAATTAAGTCACCAGTTCAGTGGGTCTTGTGCCCCATGTAGACCAGTCTGAGTAAGGATAGCAGATCTCCTTCTCTGAAGGGCATTCAAGGACCAGATGGGCCTTTTAGAACAAGCTAGTAGTTTCATGGAGACCAGCTATTCCCTTTTTGAATTTTGAGATTTATTTGTATTTAAATACCCCAGCTGACCGGAGGAATTTGAACTCATTTCTGAAGTAATGATCCAAAATAGTCCAGTAGCAACCACTACACTATCACTGCTCGTGGGTTGAGGGGCTGGACGAGAGTCCCATATCCAAAACAAGGGGTAAACCCTGGAAACTTGTAACCTGGCAGTTCTGGGCAGTCTCTGGAATTGCATCATTACACAGAGGGAGAGGAAATCTCTGAGACTGAACCAAAAAGCTGCCAAGACTGGGAGGCTGATGGGAACAGGAGGTTGGATAAAATTTCAAAACGGATATTACTTTGTTTATTAAAGGTTATGGAACTGAAGCAGGCATTTGGAGTTAAAATTCATTTCAGTGACTTTCTAATTGAATGTGAGAACTGGTTCAAAGAGCTGACTCCCTGGGTGTTTGCTGAGGGTTGAGTTTATATTTCCCAGCTCTGGAGCAGAGCCGGCAGACTGGAAATGACATGTCTGTGGTTCCTTTTGATGTGAATCTTCCTGTTGTGCTACTCAAGCAGATATTGGAAGGTGACCAAAGATTGATCTGCAAAGGGGATTATGAAGAGGTTTTGTGGAGAGAAATGAGCTCTGAAAATAATTAAGGACGTGAAGAAGGCAAGGTGACGTGCAGAAACCCAGCGTGATTCGTTCTCACCATTAAACTGATGCTCAGTCAGGAGGCTGTCAGTTCATGATTCATTCTGGAGATTTCAGTGCAAAATAACCCGCACTCACAGTCCCAAGGCAGTGCTGAGAGAGTGCCACACTGTCAGAGACAGTACTGAGGGAGTGTCACACTGTGGGGGGGGGCAGTACTGAGGGAGGTTCACACTGTGGGAGATGGTGGGTACTGAGGGGAGTTTCACACTGTGGGAGAGGTGGTACTGAGGGAGTTTCACACTGTGGGAGGGGTGGTACTGAGGGAGTTTCTCTTGCGGGACAGTACTGAGGGTGTGTCAGCACTGTGGAAGGGGCAGTACTAAGAAGAGGGTCCCACTGTGGGAGGGGCAGTACTGAGGGAGGGTCAGTACTGAGAGAGGGTTCCCCACTGTGGAAGGGCAGAACTGAGGGAGTGCCATGTTTACAAGCATTAAGGGAGTGTTGCACCTTTGGAAGGGCAGTAGTGAGGCAGAATTTGAAGAAGAATAGGGGAGTGTTCCTCTTGAGCTGTACCTTGTGTTGGTCTTTCGGTTCTCTTAAAAACATAAACTATTTGTGGGAAATTGTCCGCACATGTTCGCTCCTGAATTTACTCATTTACAGCAGTGACCACGTCAGAATTGTTCATGGTTCTTTAGGAATCTCGGAGTTTGAAGAAGAAACTGTAAAAAATACAAATCCATTCCTGTGTTCAGAGCAGACAAGAGGGGTAAGGTGAGATCTCAGAAGCTGCACCGCACCATTACCACTGATGGTATAGTCTTATTCCAACATCTTTGGACAAATCTGTTAGCAAACTTCAGTCAGAGCGAAAGCAGTGGACCCAGAAGATTCATTTTCCTTCAGGGTACGAAGGAAAGGTAAGCAGCCAAATGTCACTTTTGTCAACTCCATGCTGTTAGTTTGTGGCGTAACAATCAGCAAATCGCCCATCTGCTCCCTCACTGCCAAATGGTGCAGGGGATTCACAATCCCTGTTACCTTGCAGCCTGTTCATTATACAGACCAGTTTGCACTGCACTGGGCTCCCTGTAGTGAAGAAATCTGTCCTAATTATTGAAGGCTGTGTTTCAAAGTATGTCACACTGTTGGCAGACAAACAAATGGCAGATCTGTATTTTTGAGATGTTGCGAGATGTGTTTTTAGATCCTTGATTCTGGTCACTGGTTGTTTGGCATTTAAGGCCATGGCTGGTAGGTGTACCGTGTTGGAAACTTTGCTTTCCCAAACACAAGAGGATCCTCTGGAGCAAGAACCTGATCAGCTCACTTAGGCGCCTTGAGTGAGGAGCTCTCGCACTCCTGAGCTAGAAGGTTGTAAATTCAAACTCCATTGGAATCCTGCTGCTATGGAAATGCTGCAGGGTGAAGGCTCTGTCTCATGATGTGCTAATTTGAGACTCTGATGTATGTAAAAGATCCTCATGGTGCAATTTGGGAAAAAGCTGGGTAGGTGCTTTGGCTGATTATTATCACAGCAGTGTGCCAGTTTCATTCATCTGGTTGTATCGTGTGGGAGATTGTTGTGTACAAATTGGTGCCTGCATTTTACCGTCATGTGAACAGTGACTATACTTCAGGAAATGTTCTTTATTGACTGTAACTCCGAGTGGATGGAAGGTGGTATAACCTGCATATCCATAATCTAAACATTGTAAGGATGATGCACAACTTTCTGATACAATACCAGCTCTTATTAAGAAAACATTAAAGACCTATGCTGATTTCACGTCAAACTCTTCCTTTTAACTTGAGTTAGCTGACACTCCTGTAGAAGCACCAAGGGACCACTGCACTGTTGAAGGTGCCGTCTTTTGGAAGAGACATTATACTTGGTCTCCCTCAGTAAAAGATCAATGATGTTTTTTGGTGAAGAACAGCACATTATAATCAATATCGTTGGGCCAACATTTGGAGACAGCATCAGTGATTGTATTCCATTTCATTGTGCAGGATCTAATGAGAAGCAAAAGGTTGGGAACTGGGTGATGCCACCTATGATAAGAGAGTGATTGAATTTAAGAAGGATGCTTCTTTCAATAGTTGAAATTTTTTTTTCCATTGAAGTCTATCAGAATGTAAAGTTAAACATTGTAAGTCAAGGTAAAGTCAACTCAAACTACGTGCCGGAAAGGAAAGCATTGAAGAGTGGAAAACTGAAAGAAAAACAGAAATAGTGGAAATACTCAACTGGTCAGGCAGCATCTGTTGGAGGAGGGAAAGAGCAAATGGTCCATCAGAACCAGCTTGTATCTATATTTCACTTTTAAGGCTGAGATATATCCTTACCAAGGTTTTGTCATTTGTTCAATGTTATCTGAAAAGTGTTAGTCGCACTGTGACTGGAACTGTGTCCGTCCCGAGAGAGGCTGACTGTGCAATGGTGACTGAAAATCTCCCCTGATTCCCTAAAGTCCTTTCACCTTCAGGCAGCTGTCAGGGGCATTGTCAAGTAACCTCTACTTGCATGGTTGAGCACAGCTCCAGCAGTCATGAAGTTCAATAGATCCAAGGACAAAGTATCCTGCCTCATTGGCACTTTGTATCATCTACAAGATGCAGCTCACAAGGGCTAATCTAACAGCACCTTCCAAATCTACAACCTCCGCCAATGAGAAGAACAAGTGCAGCAGGTTCATGCAACAATGACCTGCACGTTCCCCTCCAAGTCACACACCATCCTGGCTAGGAAACATCACTGTTCCTTCAACACTCTGAGAGCAGCTTCACCAAATGGACCGCAGCAGTTTAAAAACCATTACGTCTCAGTGATGGCCAGCATATCCCATCCTTTCCTGTGATGCTCATATCCAATGAATAAATGTGAGAGGGAGAAAATGGTTGTACCAATAACTGTGGTCAGTTGGGTTCCTCTATTCTTCTGGATCTATTTAAATCTATTCTATTTATGGTCACAGTTACAGACTTCTTTACTAAAGACATCCCTTGCCACAAAAAGAATATCTCAACAAAAAAGTTCAACAACCTTTGAATCATCAGCTGTCTAAACGTCAGAATAAAATGACATTCATTATCTGGGTCCTATTGTTCACAGAAACAAGCTCATGGCTGCCATTATGTAACCCATTTCTTGCAGAGTCTCCCCCCCCCCATGAAACTGTTTTCCCATTTAAATATCCTCGCTTCCCTCATGTCCCGACCAACACGAGCAGATTGTAAGTCCAGAATTCATTTCCATCTGGGAAGGTAATGGATTTGTGTCAATGCTCTTTGATCTTGAGGAACTTCATGAACTCATTTGTTTCCACACCTGTGTCATTAACGGTGGCTTCAGCTGTACATCGGTCAAGTTAAAGTTATTGCTGTCACAAGTTGTTCAGGTTTTAAACAAACCCCCGGCTGTAAAACCATATTAATCATCTTTAGAAGGGATTAGAAATCAATTTAAAACCAGACATCATCTTTAGCTGTTGAATATTCTTTCTGATAGACTGCAAGCAGAGCATTGAGAAGAATTGAATCACTTGTCTTTGTCAAATTTGCAAACAAAATAAGGATTCATAGGCAGGCTAAATTGTTTATAAAAGGGCTAAGCAGATATTTTCTATCAGAATGCAATCGTTTACTGGTTTTCCACTGGACTGTTGCATAGTTACATGGAATTGTTGAAGATTAAGTTGGAGTCCAGTACTTTGAACACCAGATATGATTGTGATTTACCTCAGGCAGTGGATTCAAGCAAATCATGTGAGGGAGTCAATCTACATAACGTCTGGCAGACAAAAGACACAGTGTCAGTTGACTGATGTGCACAAACAAGGTCATACAATTGATACTCATGGAGAACATCCTGGAGAAAATGAAAAGCTTCATACCAGATAGCTCTTCCTCTGACATATTATGCAAGATTTTGTGAAGTAGTTTCTCTCTGACACTGTGGTTCTCCCTCAGTACTGCCTCTCTGACAGTGCTGCACCTCCTCATTACTGCCCAATCACAGTTCAGCACCTGACAAATGCTGCGCTCCTTCCATGCTGCCCCTCTGCTCCCTCAACATTACACTGGGAGTATGTGTGTAGATTCCTGCTCTAATTCAGGAGTGCCACTCACATCCAGAAACGTCCAGCTCAGTTGCATGACTTACCCACTGGGCCATGACTCTAAAATCAACCTATTAGCTCATGGATATTTTAAAAAGAAATAAAAAGCTTTGAGGGTACAGACGACATCAGTTCAGCAAGAAGTTTAAAACTTTGAAACAGTAAGAGGCAATTGTAAAACATTTTAAAAAACCTTTTCAAGCTTTACAATCACCTTCTACGATGGAATGTATCATTATTTCTCCTTCCTCTGAGTTATTTTACTAAATCAAGCTGAAGTGAGTAGGAGGAGACTTCATCTGATAATATTCTGTGCAGGCTGTTCCATCAGCTGCCTCGTATCTTGGGTAGGGAAAGGTTTTGTGTTTCAATTGGAAAGGAGTGAATGTGGCGGGGTGGGGAGTTGGTGTCAGGTGAAATTCCTCCCTCTTGTGTACCAATCTATATTGTTAGCGGAGACATAATATTGAAGAAATTAATGGAACTGGAAGCTGATAAATCCTCAGAGGACTGAAAGAGGTATGGTAGAAGCACTGGTGATCATCCTCCAACATCCCATTGATTCCAGAACTGGAACGTTACATGTTCATCAACTCTGAGCCGAAGTTCCTCCAGCCTCATGCACTTACTGCAGATGTGGTCACTGTGCACCACAGCAGGGTCCACTAGCTCCCACATCATGCAGCTGCAGCACATCACCATGCCCTCCATCTGAACTATATTTTTGAAGATTGTTCTGTGGGGATAGATTAAGCAAACTGGGCTGATGTTCTTGAGCTTAGAAGGATGGTGGGTCATCTCATCCCATGAGTTAGTTATGGGAAGTCAGAATAGATCGAGGGCTGATGCTGATCCTCACTGGCATCAGTCAGCTGTTCGGGATTAGGAAACAATTTCTTCCCAGAGGATAATGAATATTTGGACTTTTCTACCCAAGAGACTTTGGAGGCTCAGACACTCAACAGGTTTAAGAGAGATCAGTAGATTTTTAGACGTTATGGGAAATATGCAGGACACTGAAATAAAAACCTGTCTTATCTTGGAGCAGGTAGGAGGGGCTGCAGAGCTTGTTCCTCCATCTATTCCTTCTGTCCCTCTGTCGAATACAGCTGCTCACTGCTGGTGATTCTGCTCCATATGAGTCCCTTCCCACCTTGCTCCAACTCTTCCCATCACCCTTTCTCTCTCATGTATTCATCCAGTCTCCATTCATCATGCTGTGTGGCCTCAGCCCTCCACACTTGACCCTGCTTGTACCTTCCACAGAATCTCTGACAGGTAGCTCACTACTCTGCCACTTCCTTGGGAGACCTGAGAGCTGCCAGACACCCATTAGAATAGCAATCGAAAGAGGCAGCTCTTTGAATAAGGTCAGTATAGAAGGTGACAGGATTAGTCCTTCAATGAAGTTACTGCTACTGGAGAGTAGAAAAGTCGTGAGTCTCAATCAATTTCACTCATGTCACATTGCAAAGGGACTGCGAGCCACTGTAATTTAGTGTTTACCGAGTGTTACCAAGGTTGTCAAATTTAAACACATACTAACAGGTCATTGTGTTCTGTGGCAATGTTCCAGCGCGCCACACCAGCCTCCCCACCCTCTCACCTCACCGTCTTGTCATATCCTTCCCTTCCTTTCTCCCTCAGCTCTTTTTCCAGCTTTCCCTTAAACGTGCTCCCTATGGAAGTCCTCTCCACATTCTCACTCCACTCTCAGTTCCTCCAGGATTCCTGGTTTGATTCCATGGAGTCATGGTCGTACAGAACCAAAGCAGGCCCTTCAGCCCACCACGCCCATGCTGACCTTTTTGCCCATCAGTACCAATCCCATTTGCCCATATTAGGACTGTATCCTATGCCTTGCCAACTTAAGTGCCAATCTAAATGTCTCTTGGGGCCCTTGTGTTTTATGTCAAGAAATTATCCCAGTGCCTAATTTGTCATAATCCCCTCAGTCTCAGCTGGTCATAGCATGTACAAAGTTTTGGTTTATTTATTTACAAGGTTTTGAACACCACTGACAAGGGCAGCATTGAACTGCCCATCTGTACCTGCCCCTCGATGTAGGCAGTTTTCTGGTCCCATTTAAAGAGCAGTATATCAATGTTATAGCTGTGTGTCTGGAGTCATGTACAGTTCAGGCCAGGTGAGGGTTGCACATTTCCTTTGTTTTATTTCAGATTTAACACATGCCCGATCTCTATATGTTTCCAGGAGATGTGCAGGGCAATATTTTTTTTATACACAGAGAGCGGTGGGTGCCTGGAATTTCCCTCTGGGGATGGTGGTGGAAGCAGATATGATAAAGACATTTAAGAGGCTCTTAGATAGGCACATGATTGTGCGGGGAGTGGAGGGATATGGACGATGTGTAGGTAGAAGGGATTAGGTGTAATTAGCTTAATTAGTTCGGCACAACATCGTGGGCTGAAGGGTCTGTTCTGTGTTCTGTGTTCTATTGAATTACCTTCCATACTGGGACTTGAACTCATCTCTCCAGATAGCAGTTTGGACCTCCAGATGACCACAATGTCAGCACATTAGTACGGTCAGGGGCACTCTGTGTCCCTGACCGTACTAATGCATAAAATAGACAGAGAGAGAGAAGGCAGCTGCCAACTTACTAATGCCCATTTTGCACAATCACACAAGGTCAAAGCTACACTACATTGCTGCTTTTATAAACACTGAAAGGTAGATGTAAATGGTGCTCGAACACAGATTCCAAGCTACATAAACAACACATTTTCCCATTCATTGATCTGAATCCAGTTGCTTCATCCAACTTCATGGAGTATTGGAAATTTATTAAGGAGCTTAGGGATGCAGCAAAAACTGCGGTGATACAGTATGCGTCCTCATCTCTCATGTTAAAGAAGATGAATACAAAGGCTGACAGATTACATCCTTCAATACATATAATGATACAAGCGAATGATGTCAATCCAAGGGCCTCAATCAATCTCATTCTACAGATCAGGCGATTGGCTTTTGGTCTAATGCACCAAAGTGGTTTGGCAGGATGATAACTGCAGGTGTCGCACTCAAACCTCTCCTGGAACTTGCCGGATGCAAAATGAGCAGTATCTCAATCCACTGTCTCTCTCCAATCTGTTCAACCAAATTTAAGGTGGATTTATCATAACTCATGTGTGGTGAAGACAGCAGAGACAATACAGGGATAGGGCATAACCTATGGACCAGTAAGAAGAGACACACAACTAACAGAGCAACAAACAATCCGCTGGAGGAACTCAACGGGTCGAGCAGCATCTGTAGGGGGAAAGGATTGTCGATGTTTTGGGTCGAAACCCTGGATCAGGACTGGCACCAGACCAAATTCCACACACAGCTACAAAGTGAAACATGAGGAGTGACGTTCAAACGCTTGGTCGAAAGGTTAAGTGTTAAAGTGAACTGTGAGAAGGAGGAATTGGGAAGGAGTATCAGGGAGGTCCTGGGGGCCAAAGGCATGGCCACCACTGGTGGACTGAGGGAAGTTAATGATGCATTGACCACACTGACTGGGTCCTGGACGACATGGACTGTGCAGATCATGAGGGAACCAACATGAGGGATACACCCACCTGAGCTCACTTTCAGCAGATGCATCCATCCACGACCACACAGGAGCAATCACTGCGTTGTTCTTGTGGAGACCAAGACATGCCTTCACACCAAAGACACTCTCTATCGCATTGTCTGGCATTGCAGTTGTGCTCAATGTGATAGAACAGATCTGCCCTCAGAACTGAGAGCTGTAGATACTCAGCAGCAGAAGTATACAACACAATCTGGAACCCAAAGTGCTGACAAGTCTCTTGCTCAACCATTACTCTCAGCCAGGGAGTCAACCCTGGTTCACTGAGAACCCAGAAGCACATGCCAGGAGTATAGTATGTACCTAAGAACAAGGTCACAACGTGGTGAAGCTGGAGCACAGGAGTTCATGCATACTAAAGAGCAAAATCAGCATGGAATAGACAGTGGTTGGCCATCCAAAGCCAATGAATGTGATCTAAGTTCTGCAATTCTGCCATATCTAGTTGAACAACTACCAGGAGGAGGCTGCACAGCATCACTGCCGTGAATGGTGGCAGGGCTCAGAATGTAAATGTTAAAGGCAGAGGTGAAGTACTTGTAACCCTGTTCAGCCAGAAGTGCCAAGTGATCGATCCATCTGGGTTTCCTCCTAAGATCCCACTCTCACTGATGCCAGACTTTAACTAATTTGACTCCCTCCAAGTTATATCAAGAAACTGCTGAGAGTACTGGATACAACATACACAATGGGACCAGACAACATCCCAATTATAGTATTGAAGATTGGTTCCAGAACAAGTTGTGCCTCGAGCTAAACAGTTCTAGTATAGTTAGAAAACTGGCATCCATCCAATGATCTGGAAAAGTTCCCAGATATGTGTTGCTCACATAAAGCAGACAAATCTAATCCAGCTAATTACCATTACCAGGTTACCCTTAATCAACAGTAAACTGATCGAGGGTGTTGTGACGTTGTTGTCAAGTGGCTCTCACTCTCCAATAACCTACTCACCAGTACTCAGCTTGGTTTTGACAGGACCACTTCATTTCTGAGCTCATTACATCCTTAGTCCAAGTGTGGTCGGAGGAGCTGGGTCAAGCATCCCAGTGCCAGGCTATAATGGCAATTCCTCAGGGTCATGTCCTAGGCGCAACCATCTTCAGCTGCTTCATCAACAACACTCGCTTCATAACCATGTCAGGAGATGTTGGCTGCTGATTGCACAATGTTCAGTTCCATTCACACCTCATCAACAAATGAAATGGCCTTTGCAGCAAAACCCAAGCACACTTTGGCATGGGCTGGTAAACAGCAAGTTATATTCACATCGCACAAATGTCAAGCTATGATCATCGATAAGAGAGAATACAAATCCTTCCCCTTGATACTCAATGATATTACTTAACAGATTCCCTCACTATCAACATCCTGGGAGTCATCGTTGACCAGGAACTCAACTAGATCAGCCACATAAATGATGTGGCTGCAGGAGCAGGTTAGAGGTTGGTATCCTGCAATGAGTGATTCACTCCTGATGCTTCACAGTCTTTCCACCACGGAGAAGGTGCAAATCAGGAGAATGCTGGAATACTCTTCACTTACATGGATGAGGGTGACTACAACAACAATCAACATCTTCAAGGACAAAGCAACCCATTTGAATGGCACCCCATCCAAAAATCTAGGCTAAATATTCAGTTTCTCAGCATCAGTACAGAGCGGCTGCAGTAGGAACCATCTACACAGTGCAGTTACCCCCTGGTCTGTTCTGCCAAACTGGCATCCTCTACCATGAAGAAGGGCAGGAGCAGCAGATGTTATGTTTGTTCTTCATCACCAGACAAACTTGGCGTGGGTTTAACATCTGAACAACAGACTGCGCAGACTTACAACACCAGGCTGGCTGGCTTTTTCCACTCTTTCCAGCCACTTCCTGTTCCCCCATGTGACCCCTTGCATTGCCAACTGGGAACTGTAATTCTTTATTATAACTACATAATAACACATCTTCCCCCTTTAAAGAAGAACAAACACAATACTTTGTCTTTGTAAACCTGCCAAGAACCCTTGTCCACTCAGCAGCTTTCAATCAGTCTCTGAGGTGGTTTAATGGTCCTTTTTGGTCTGGGACTTGTTTCCGCAGGTGTGTTGCTTTCATTTGCTGCATTGGTGTTTTCCTGGGAGCTCTGGTCCACGTGTTCATTTTCTCCATATGCTGGCCCCTTTGGTGTGCTGACAGGGGACGGGTCACAGCCATGGGTTGGAGCTTGTGGTTGTAGATCCACTTGATTCCTCCTCAGACGTGTCCCTCGTTCCATCTGGATCTGGTATGAATGTGGATTTACTTCCTCCTGCACAACTCCTTGCAGGGACCATGTGCCAGAATCATGATCTTGGATTTGCACTTGATCCCCAGGCTTCAAGACTGGTAGGTTTCTCGCTGTCTTGTCATGATTCTGTTTCTGTTTTCCTTTCCCTTCCTCTTTTAGCCTGTTTGACCCTGTGTGCTCCTTCAGGGGTCAACAGGTTTTCATGTGTTGGAAGGTTAGTGCGTATGCGTCGACCCATCAGCAGTTGGGCTGGTGAAAGGTTGTTCTGCAGTGGCGCACTTCTGTAAATCATTAGGCTTCTGTGGAAATCCTCTCGTCCATCTTGCGCTTTCTTCATGAGGCCCTTCACCACCTTAACTGAACTCTCTGCTAGGCCATTAGATTTTGGGTGATGTGGGCTTGAGGTTATATGTCGAAACCCCCAAACATTGGCAAAGGTTTCAAATTCACTGCTTGAAAATTGTGGACCATTGTCTGATACTCCTTCACATGGAAATCCATGCCTCGCAAACAAAGCTTTCAGGAACGTGATAACTTCTTTGCTGGACGTTGATTGCAGTGTTGCAACGACTGGGTAATTGGAAAAGTAGTCTGTTACAACAATATGGCTCTTCCCATTACAGTCAAACAAATCCACTCCAACTTTGAAATACGGCCTGTCTGGTACAGGGTGTGGTGTAAGTGGTTCTGCTTGCTGCTTTGGTCTGTAGGTAAGGCATATTTCACATGAAGCACTGGTCCTGCTGATGTCTTGCTTCATTCTTGGCCAGTACATCACTTCACATGCTCTATGTTTACATTTTTCCTCCACAAGATGCCCTTTGTGTATCTTCTGGAGCATCTCCTTGTGCTGTGACACAGGAATCACAAACCTGTTCCCTTTGAAAACCATATCTTTGACTACTGACAGTTCAGCTCTGCATACCCAATAATCACGAATACACATTGGACAGTCATCCTTTGCTGCTGGCCATCCTTTCCGTATTGTATCCTTGAGCACTTTCATTGTTTCATCTGCCTCTGCTGCTTTCCTAATCTGCTCTGTTCTATCCGGAGATACTGGAAGAGAGGTGACAATCATGTCGACATAGGCCTGATTATCTGCATTAATCTATTGGTCACTTTTTTCTGTCTTGTCGACTGCTTGAGACAGCACATCAGCAGCAAACATATATTTTCCTGGTGTGTAGATCATCTTCACATCATATTTCTGCAGCCTTATCGACATGCGCTGTATCCTCATGGGACAGTCATTCAGTGGTTTGGACATAATTGAGACCAATGGTTTATGGTCTGTCTGCACTTCAATAGCTTGCCCATAGACGTACTGATGGAACCTTTCACATGCATATGTAGTGGCGAGAAGCTCTTTCTCTATTTGTTCATAGTTAGCTTCTGCACTTGTTAAAGCCCTTGATGCATAGGCCACAGGTTGCCATGTGCCATCATGATGCTGCAGTAGTACTGATCCAAGGCCGTGCTGGGACGCATCAGCTGATATCCTGATACACCTTTCCGGATCATAAAACTTCAGCACGGGCTCTTTAGTTAGGACCCTTTTCAACATCTGGAAACACTCTTCTTGCTCATGAGACCAAATCCATTCATTTTGTTGCTCAAGGAGTGACCTAAGTGGTGCTGACACTGTTGACAGTCGAAGGATGAACTTAGCCAGGTAAGTCACCATCCCTAAGAAACGACCCACCTCCTCTTTGTTTCGAGGCCTCTCCATGTTTTTGATGGCGGACGTCTTCCTTGGGTCAGGCTTCACTTCCTCTTCAGATATGACATCTCCTAAGAGGGTCAGTGTCTTCACACCAAACTCACATTTCTTTTTATTTAATTTCAAATTGACATTCCTTGTCACGTCAAGCACTTGTCTCAGTCGAGTACCATATTCCTCCTTGGTGGACCCCCAGACGATGATGTCATCCATCATGTTCTTGACACCAGGTATGCCCTCAAAATTCATGTGGATGGTTTTATGGTAGACTTCTGGTGCAGATAGGATCCCATATGGCAGCCAAAGATAGTGATATCTTCCCTGTGGTGTGTGAAAAGTACACAGTCTCGAACTTGCCTCATCAAGCTTCATCTGCCAAAATCCAGACAATGCGTCGAGCTTGCTAAACCATTTGGCACCTGAAAACCAGGACATGATCTCCTCCCGTGTTGGCAATTTAAAATGCTCTCTCTTGATGGCTTTATTGAGATCTCTTGGATCTAGACATTTCCGCAATGCTCCATTTTTCTTTTGCACAATGACCAGTGAACTCACCCAATCTGTTGGTTCTTCAATTTTCTGTATGACATTCATTCGTTCCATGCATGCCAGTTCTTGTTTAAGTTTATCTCTAAGTTGAAATGGAACTTTCCTGCATGCATGGACAACAGGAGCCACTGCCTCATCTATGTGAATTTTGTGTACACCAGGTAAGCATCCAAGCCCCTGAAAGACATCTGCATACTCTTCCATGAGTGTTGCGTGGTCATCTTTGGTATGTGAAGCTACTATGAAAACTCTTTTCACTAGGCTGAGCTTTTCACATGCACTCAGACCTAATATTGGCTGTTCTCTCTTTTCTACAATCAGTAGCTGTGATTTTAAGTGCTACCCTTTGTGCTTAAAGGTCACCATGCATACAGCCCCCTTTTACTGGAACTTTCTCTCCAGTGTAGCCTGTCACTTTTAACTTCACAGGGTAAATCTTACTCTTTACTGTGAGAGTCTTATAATCATCCATGGATAACAGATTCACCTGAGCTCCGGTGTCAAGCTTGAATGGAATTACTGTCTCATTCACAGTTACTGGAACAATCCATTTTGTTTTACCAGCAGCCACAGTCTGTACAGAATCCACAAAGAATTCCTCCATTTTCTCAACTGTGTGCATCTTTCTCTTTTTAGCCCCAGCTTTGCAGCACTTTACAAAGTGATTCTTCTTCCCACAGCTATTGCAGGACTTTCCATAAGGAGGGCACATCTTTGGAATGTGTTTACCTCCACATTTGCTGCATTTGCTGTTTGAGTCTTCCTCTTTGATTTGCTGTTGCTTTCGGAAACGCCTTGGGAGCTGCTTCTCTGTTTTCACAGCATGTACTGTTGTGTCTGCTCTGTACAGCTCCTTAGTTTGTGCTCGTGTGGTTTCTGCTGACCTACACATATTCACCGCCTTTTCCAGGGTCAAATCTTTTTCACGCAACAGTCTCTCTCTGAATCCATTATCTGGAATTCCACAAACTATTCTGTCTTTAGCTAGTGAGTTTCTCAAATCTCCAAATTCACAAGACTTACTCAGTTTGTGAAGCTCAGCTAAGTATTGGTCGAAGCTAACACCTTGTTTCTGATCACAGGAAAAGAATCTCTCTCAAATGTGATGTTTTTACTTGGGATAAAATACTCCTCAAATTTTCCCATCAAGGTGCCCAAATCAAAAGCTGTCTCATCAATTTGAAAGCTGTTATAGATGTCCAAAGCATCTTCGCCAATCACGTGCAGAAAAATAGACACTTTCAATTTTTCATCATTCCTTCCCACTCCACTAGCATCTAAATATATGTTGAATTGCTGTTTGAAGTGTTTCCAATTATCAGCTAGATTGCCAGTAAATTGCATAGGCGTGGGAGGACTTAGCTTATCCATAACGGGAACTCTCGGCCTCTCACCTGAATCTCTCTTGGCAAATCCGGTGACTGCTGAACTTCAGGAACAATGGCTGGCTTTTTCTCTGTCTTTTTACAGCTTTTCTTTCGTACTCACTGAGTCTCTCTCTCAATTGCACACAGTATTATTTACTTTCCTTGTTCAGACCTCACACCAACTTCTGACACCATGTTATGTTTGTTCTTCATCACGAGACAAACTTGGCGTGGGTTTAACATCTGAACATTTATTGAAAACAACAAAACAACAGACTGCACAGACTTACAACACCAGGCTGGCTGGCTTTTCCTGCTCTTTCCAGCAACTTCCTGTTCCCCCATGTGACCCCTTGCATTGCCTGCTGGGAACTGTAGTTCTTTATTATAACTACATAACAACACATAATAACACAGCAGACACCCGGAATATGATCACCTGCAGGTTTCCTTTCACCATCCTGAATTGGGAAGACCACAGAACACAAGAAGACAGAAGCAGGAGTAAACCTGAAGGGCCCCCAAGTTTGCCCCACCATTCAGTATGATCATTGGCTGATCCATGCTGGCCTCGACTCCTCTTGTGCCAGTTCCCCATAACCCTCAATTCCTCAAACTTTCAAATACTTATCTATCTCTTTTCATCTGTATTCACCAAGGAGAAGTACACAGAGGATTGTGATTACATGGAGCAAGATGTTGATGGTCTAGAGTAGGTAGCTATTAAGATGGTGGAGGTGTTAGATGTCTTCGAGCATATAACGGTGGATAAATCTCCAAGGCCAAATAAGATCTATCCCAGAATGTATTGGAAAACAAGGAGGAGACTGCTGGCGCGCCCTGAAAGAGATTTCTGGCCACAGGTGAGATAGCTAATGTTGTTCCTTGATTTAAGAAGGGCAATCAGGGAAACGGAATAAATATTTACCTAGCCAACAATGCTCAAATCCCAACAAATGGATAAAAGAAAAGGCTGATTGATTTTACGAGAACATTCCTAGCAAGTTTATGAGATGGATCCCTGATTTAAATCCATAACTTCTGAAGGGACATTAACAATGAAATGAAATGTTCATTAAAATAATAACTGACACAACTGAAGACTATAAAATGTCAGTGAATGTGAATGATTTTGCAGCGAGCTTGTTAATTGACTTGAAGTGCAAGTGATGGTGTTGTAGCAGCAACGAGATTGAAAGTAAGTTCAAATGATCTCTCTGCGTAACAGGCTGTGCAGAATGGCCTCCCAGCAAGGCCTTCCTTGCAAAGAAAACTCCGAGTTTGTTCCCTTGCAATATAAAGTTACCCAATTTCAGTCAATTTCAAATGCTAGAAGTGTTCTCAATCCTCCCAGATGTAGGAAAGAAAAAGGGATTGGAAAACTAATCAGAGCATTGAACATAGAACAGTACAGCACAGGAACAGGCCCTTTGGCCCACGATATGATGCTAAACTAGTAATTAAAAGCCTTCTAAGCTTGACCCTTCTGCCTACACATCCATATCCCTCCATTTTCTGCACATTCAAGTACCTATCCAGGAGCTTCTTAAACACCTTTATCGTATTTGCCTCCACTACCAACCCTGGCAACACATTCCAGGGAGGATTTTAGGATTTCTGACAGATACTTGGTGATTTCGGATGGAAGTCTATAAACCAGATCTTGCCAGGATAGCTACAGTTAGACGTTGTGCCAATATTTGCTACTGAGATTCTGACATGCTTGATGCCCACTGAATAAGGACTGGAAGTAACTCAGCAGCAGGCATGCCATGACAATCTTTCAGATGTTTTGAGTCCTGAAAGGATCTAAATAAAAGTTTTTTTTCTAACAACTGAAGAAACAGAGGAAATATTCCAAGTTCCTGCTCATTCATTGTTGTTGATGTGTTCTTCAAAAACCCTGCTAACTATTCCCAGAAAGTCTTAGCTGTTGTTGTGTCAGAGGCACTCTGTCTCTTGAGCCTGAGGGTCATGGGTTCAAGTCCTGCTCTGGAAACTTGGCAGAGAAACACAGATTGACCTGTGATGCTGTACAGTCAGGGGTTAGATTAAACCTGAGATTCTGGTCTCTCAAACCAAGTGGTCAATCGTTATCCTTTAGCTAACACTATTAAAATAAAGTTAGCTAATGATTCATCCCATTGTTATTTATGGTAGCTTTCTGCGGGCCACATGACTGATTGTTTCCTACCTAACTTCAAAAGGTCTTTCACTGGTTTTGGGACATCCTGAGCTTGTGAATAGTGCTTCGGAATGTTAGTTCCATCTGTGTGTACCACAGTGTGAGACATACCTGGTCTTGAAGTCTGACAACAATGTTTTCCATTGGCCTTAATGAAAGGCTTCATTTGAAACTTCAGTGCCCACAGACCAACACTGGGTTCCGGTGAAGTATTGCTTCAATTTTAAAATTCTCACTTTAAATTTCAAATCCAACTCTGGCCTCACCTTGCCCTTCCTCTAGCATCCAGCAGTCCACAGAGATCTCTATACTTTAGCAGTGCTCAGCTGATCATTGATTTTAAGTTGCTTCATCTTTGGCAATAATGTTGTCTACGCTTTGGAATGACCCCTCAAACACCTCCTACCTCTTGGAGCAGACTTGGTCAGTTATCCAAACATTTCCTTGGATGGTTCTGTATGCCATTTCTGTGAAGTGTTTTGGGGCATTTTACTCCCTTCAAGATGCTTTGTAAATCCAAATTGCTCTTGTTTTCACTGAATGATTGTACAAAGCAGCATTTCAGGTTCAGCTTATTGGTGTCAATGTGAGGGCTCCTTCATAAACCTGGTGTTTCTTTGTTCTCTCAGTTGTAGCTTGACTTGCAGACTACAATGCTTATCCAATCTCTATGTTTCACCCACGTGACAGAATACTTATCGTGTTCTTGAAATGTCACTTGTGAAAAATTCTTCAAGGAAAGGAAAAAACACTTTTATAATCTTAAGGCCGTCCAGATTCCAAACCATTATATTGGTTCACTGACTGAACATTCCTGATAGGGAGTACCAGCATTCAGCTCAGCAAGTCTTAATTATAACTCTCTGTCTCTGCAAAGCACAGAGAATATGCACAGCTGTGATAAGACAGCCTGTAGCATTTACTGACGCTTGCATACAAAATTAGTTCGCTTAATTGGATTGCTGGACACCCCTTACTGTACTGAGAGATTATTGTTGATCAAAAATTTTAAAAACCAGAGTTAAGGCCTGGAACTGCTTATCAAAAATGGCAGCCTGACGTGTTAAAATTGTGCAGAAAGCTGCCTTTATTGAATGCTTTGTCCTATTACCAACTCAGCTGATAGCAGGGCGCAAAGCATAATGAAGGATTCCCAGCATTTTAATACTCAGGAGTAATCCTCAGCAATTTGCACTGATAGTCTGAAGCCAACTAGCAGCTGATAGGAGTGTGGGTACAGACAATGCCCTCTGGAATGGGCACATAATACAGCACATTGAACTGCCAGAGTGAAATATGACACAGTGCAGAAACTGCAGCCTGCCCAGGCTGGAAACATCAGCCATTTCGTGATCTTAGACTCATGGTGATTTTTTGAGATATATTTCCAGGAATGTGGGTGACAGAAACTCGTTCTGGACACCATAACAATGTAGGTGATACCCAAGCTGTTTTACATTCTGTTCAAAGTTCCTTCATTTATTTTGTTGTTACATTTTGCCCTTCTCCTTGACCTGCTACATTGGGTGTGGTGGAATCGACCCTCAGTATCTGAGGGAGAGAGTTCCTACCATGATCAGCACAGGAGAAGGACACTCGGCCCATTGAACCACTGCCAGTTCTCTCAAAGAGAATCCACTCCTCTGCTCTAACTCCAGGTCACTGCAGACAGTTTCCATTCAATTACTTATCCAATTCCCTTTCTGAAGGTAACTATTATTGTTTCCTGCACCTTAACAGGCAATGAAGGCATGGATGGGAGAGGTCTGGAGGGTTATGGATTAGGTGCAGGTAAATGGGACTAGCGAAATAATATTTTGGCACGGACTGGAAGGGCTGAATGGCCTGTTTTCTGTGCTGTAGTGTTCTATGGTTCTAAAGTATTCTCACCGTGCAATACTATCCCCTCCAGTTAGAATCACAGGGTCATACAGCACAGAAGCAGGCCTATCGGCCCACACAGTCCATGCTGACCATCAACCACCCATTTACACTCATCCCCTTTCATTCTCCCCACATTCCCAGCAACTGCCCCCAGATTCTACCACCCACCCACACACTGGGGGGCAATTTATAGTGGCCAATTAACTTACCAACCAGCACATCTTTGGGATGTGGGAGGAAACCAGAGCACCCGGGAGAAACCCACATGGTAACAGATAGAACATAGAAACTCTACACAGACAGCACCAGAGGTCAGGATCAATCAAGGGTCACTGGAACTGAGTAGCAGCAGGTAGTTCATTTGGCCAATTAACTTTACCACCTCAGATTATCGTATTTATTTATTAGTCAAATGCACATCGAAACACACGGTGAAATGCATCTTTTTGCATTACTGAGAATGTGCTGGGGGCAGCCTGCAAGTGTCACCACTCTTCTGACACCAACATAGCATGCCCACAGCTCCTAACCCATATGTCTTTGGAATGTGGGAGGAAACCAGAGCGCCCAGAGGAAACCCACACAGACACATAGGGAGAACTCCTTACAGACAGCGGCAGAAATTGAACCTGGGTCACTGGCGCTGTAATAGCATGGAAACAGATTCTCTTTACTTTGTTAAATGTTAAATACCTCTATCCAATCACCACTTACTCTCTCAGTTCTACAGTTTTGTAGGTCCATCCAGTTGATCAATGCAACTATGATCCCTTTCCCTGGAGCCTTTCAAGCAAATTTCCTTTGTACCCTGTCCACACTCTGCCTAAAGTGCAGTGACCAGAACTGGGCTGTTATAGATAAATGTCCAGTGTAGCTTCCTTCTGTCTGTAGACACAAGGGACTGCAGATGCTCGAATCTAGAGCAGCAGAAGTACTGCTAGAGGAAGTCAGTGAGTCAGGCAGCATCTGTGGAGGAAAATGGACAGTTGACATTTTGGGTCAAGATCCTTCATCTGGACCCTGCTTGCTGAGTTCCTCCAGTGTTTTGTTTGTTGTTTCTCCATTTTGTGTTCTGTTTATAAGTCCAAGGACTCCCCATACTTCACTAAACTGTGCTACCAGACTCAAGAACTGTGCAGAGACATCTCTTGGTGAGGTCCCTTCTGGAGTACAACGTTGGGTATTGGAGTCCTTATTTAAGGGTAGATGTTAATAATACGGAGCAGTTCAGAGAAGGTTTACCAGGATAACACCTGGAATGGGCAGGTTGACTTACGAGGAAAGATTGGACTGGCTAGACTGAATCCACTGGAGTGAGGGGCTGAGAACTTCAAGAGGTGGATGTGAAGAGGATGTTTCATCTTGTAAAATACTCCAGAAACAGGGATCACTGTTTAAGAATAAGATATTTTACTTTTGAGATAGAGATAAGGCTTTTTTTTATCTCAGATGGTGATGAGAAGGGGCAGTGGGAGCAGACTCTGAATATTTTGAGGGCAGATGTAAGTAAACAGGATAAGCTAAGGTGGACAGAAATGCAAAGTTAGGGTTACCATCAGATCAGCCATGATCTTATTAATCAGCAGAGGAGGTCTGAGGGGCCAAATGGCCTATTCCTCCCCCAAAATTTGTATGTTTGTATGTACATGTATGTACTTCATCACATCTCATATGCCAATGTTTCTCACTGCCCCATTGGTTTCACACAGAGTTTTGTCCACAGCCTCAATATTTTGATAATAAATTCTGAATTTGGCCATTAAACTCGCTCCAGGGGAATGTCATGAAATAAATAGCTCTAGATTCCCTTTAATGTGATAATCATGAATTCAATCAACATCACTGGCCTAGAAAAGGAGCAACTGTATATCTTTCAAATAGTGAATAGATTTTATAAATTTTAACTTAATACTTTTATGAACCTTTTCTCTCTGTCCTCATTTCTCCCTTTCTTCATCCTTTGACTTGGTATCCTTTCCTCTGAACATCTGTGAAGTACCTTGTTGTATTCTTGCACAGTAAAGTCACCACATCACCTCAGCTCATGGCTGTTCCTCTGAAGTGCTTTGCATACAATACCAACACTAATTTCTAGGCTTATGTAAGATACTTTATGAGTTTTGTTCAAATATTTAAAAAGCTTTAAGAAAATAAATCTTTAATAACGAGTGTATAGTCATCTTCGCCTGTTTGGATGAGTACAGTTTAAACAAGACAAACCAGTTTGCTTTATTGATATCCCACCCCCACACTAAATATTCATTCCCTGCACCACCAGACTCAGTGGCTGCAGTGAGTACCATCTGCTACAGTGACAGCACGTCCCAGGCACAGGACCTCTACCACTTAGAAGGGCACGCAGGTGCATGAGAACACCAACCCCTCCCTGCAGATCATCCGGACTTGGAAATATATCACCCTTCCTTCCTCACTGCTGGGTCCAAATCCTGGATCTCTGCACCCAACAACACTTCACCAGATGGACTGTAGCAGATCAAGAAGGTGGTTTAGCACCCCTTGGGTAGTTTCGTGGTGCTGATGTCACGGAGGAGTAAAGTACTTGAAGGTGGCAGAAGTGGTTGGAATTAAAGAGAAAAACTATGCAGAATTGCTGAATATATTTCTAATATTTCAGAAAGCTTTAAATATCGGGTGACTTTACCTTTCTAACTTCCACCTGATCTTGTCCACATTTCCTTTTAGCAAAGTTTCACCTGGAACATTTTTAATTGAGCTGAAAGGTACAGGGATTGAGGGCAGAATATTGGCTCTGATAACAGAATGGATAGAAATCAGGAAACAGAGGGTACTTCTTCAAAAGTAAAAAAGTGTGGACACTGGGATTCTGAATAAAAACAGAAATGCTGGAGTTATTCACCAGCTTCAGCCCCCAGGTTACCATTCCATCCCCACACCCAATTTCAACCATCCCAACCTTTTCCTGCCAAATATAATGCTGATCTTTCTCCCAAGCCCAATAGCTGTCCTTCCCATTCCCCGCCCTAACACCCACTCCCCACCAAAACATTGGATTCGGATGTAAGCCCCCGCCCACCAAATCTGAGCCCCTTCCCAGTCATGTGGCCATCCAGCTCTCAAGCCCAGCTCTGGGAAAGGTGGACCAGGCAGCAGGTTTCTCCATCAGAGAGTGGAAAGTTTGTTTTGTTAGACCAGAGGCCTGAATGACAAGTTGGAGCCCTGCCTGCTCCCTTGGTCGCAGGTGACCAACCCCATGGTAATGCTGTGAAGAAGAGCAGGGGAACCAATGAATGAAGCTGCTGCTGGTTCCCACTGCTGCAGCTCATGTCTGCACTGGATTTCCCAGGTCAGTAGTCATTGTTTGCAACATGCTGTGGAACATCCTCAAGTCCTGGAAATTGTGATAAAAAGTCCCCTTTCATTTCCAAAGTGGGAAAGTTGGTGATATTTGCCTTTGATATTAAAATTGGGAAAGTGCTAAGATCAGGGGTGGTCCTGACTGTGGTGAATAATATTGGGCCTTCGGTCAATAATAAGAAAATAAATGAAAATCATTTAGTAGCTGGAAGAGGCTACCTGGCTCTGCTCCACCATTCTTCAAGGTGATGACTGATCAGTTGTATCTCCCTGCACAATCCTCACATCCCTGTTTTCCCATAATACCCAGAAATCTATTGCTCATTTTTAACTGAGAGTAAAGACACACCACCGCCCTTCTCTTCAGCTCTAATCACCCTCTTCCTGCTTCTGAGAAGTCTATTCCTGGTCCTAATCTCCTCAGACAAGGAAAACATTCCCCCTGCATCTACCCTTGTAAGAATTTTGTAAGTTTCAAGAGCTCATGGTAGTGGGGTTCTGGAAACAGGTGTCAGCTGCAGTTCAATGGTTGTCATTCTTGTCCTTGACTCGGAAACTTGTATTCAGATCTCAGTCAAGAGTACTCCCAGGGCAGGACTGAGTGAGCTTCATACAGTTGCGGATCGAAAGACAAACCAGCCTCTGTCTCCCTCCTTGGCTACATGTGAGAAACCTGTGATAGATCTTTGGCGGAGAGCAGGAGAGTTTCCCCAGTGTACCAGGTAATATTCCTCTGACTCTCAATATCACAAGAAGAGAAATACTGGCTGGATGATTTCTGGATATTGTTGCCTGGCGCAGATTGGCTGCTGCACTTCTTACAATATTGCAATTCATTGGTGGTGAAGAAGGCCCTCCAGCCATGGGATCCATTCTATAAATACAAGTCATTTCACTGCCATCACAATATGACAGAGCAACTAATTTAATGAACAGAACTTTGGTTCATTGCTAAAATACTACAGTTCAAGTCTAACAACTACAGTTCAAGTCTAACAACTACAGTTCTCTCTGCTTATTCTGTTTATGTGATTTCTGAAACCTCTCACCAGAACACTGCAGGACAATTTACATTTGGGAGGTTGAGATCAACAAGAGTTTTGTGTGCAAGAATTTCAAATTTTGACAGAGTCTTCACTCTCCACAGATGCTGCCTGACCTGAGTATTTCCAGCATATCCTGTTTTTATTTCTGATTTCCAGTGTGTGCAGTTTTTTTGTTTTTATATTGAGTGAAAGGGATGGGTTAACACAGGATGGATGGGCCATGATCCACTCGGTTGGCACGGTTGGCTTTCGGGTTGAGTTACCTTCTGTTATTAGGGATGGGCCTTGCCAGCAGGGACCACACCCTGAAATATAAAAAAAAGTGCCAGGAGCACTCAACAGGTCAGGCAGCATCTGTAGAGAGAGGAGCAGAGTTAATGTGGACACAAGGGTCTGCAAATGCTGGAATCCGGACCAGCAAACAATCTGCTGGAAGAACTCAGTGGGTCCACCGGTCACCTCGGAATCCTTTCTCACCACTCCCCTTCTCCTCTCTATGCCAGCCATCTCACCTCTCCATCCCCAGTCCTGACGCAGGGTTTGGACCCAAAATGTCAACAATTCTTTTCTCCCCACAGATGCTGCTTGACCTGCAGAGTTCCTCCAGCAGATTGTGTGTTGCAAGCAGAGTTAATGATTCTAGTTACTGACTCTTCGTCAGAACAGAAGTGGGAAATGTGAAGAAACTAAAATATTTTAAGTTGCAGTGAGGTAGAGTGCTGGAAAGGACAATGGGAATGTCTGCGATAGAATGGAGATAAGGCTGTCCGGGTGACACAATGACCTTTGGTGCTATCTAGTTAATTACTAGAGGATCTGTCTGGATGAGTGTAAATCAAGGAAGTCAGAGAAAAGAAAGCCACGCTGGAACGTGAGATGCAGATGTTGCAGTTGCTGGAAATCAGAAATAAAAGAGGATGCTGGAAATAACCAACAAATCAGGGAATCTCTGTGGAGAGAGATACCCTGCATCAATGTTGCTGAACCTTTAGTTGAAACAGCAAGTTCCTGTTTAAAGTGGAAGTGAAGGGGAAGATTCTTCATTGGTTAGTGATGCCAAATGCATGTGTAGAGCCTTCATGTCTGGATATAAAGGTTATGAGACAAATAACATACCGCTTGTGCTACAGTACTCTGCGTAGGTCCAGGAACCATGAAAACTTTAGGGGAGTGGGGCAGAAATTTATTCTGACAGATGAAGGGTCTGGACCCGATATGTCAAACTGTCCATTTCACTCTGTAGATGCTGCCCGACCCACTGAGTTCCTCCAGCTTTTCGTGCGTTGCTCCGGATTCCAGCATCTGCAGTCTCTGTGTGTCCAGAAATTTATTCTTGTTCATCTTCAGCTGAATGTGTGCAAAACATCTCGTGCACAAGTGGCCAAAGATTAAATACATCTGGAATAAGAAGCTCCTGTTGCTAATGTTGATCATGTCATGGTTAGTTGGTGCCCTTTAGGATAAGGAATCTGCCATTATTAGCTTGTACATGAGTTCAGATGCACAACATAATGCTCTGAAATACCTCCTTTGTTCAAGGCAAATTAGGAAGCCAATAAGTGCAGACCCTGCCACAAATACCCATATCTGGTGTCTGAATTAACAAAATATCAGGATCATGCAAAGTGCAAGGTCCTTGATGTAAAGTTAACACGTCTGGAATTCAGATAGAACAGATACAACAGGGAAATCCAAGCAGAGGTAGAGGAAGCTGAAAACACTTTTCTGGATGATGATTTTCACTTGAATCTGTCTGCTGTCAAAATCCACAGAATACAGTCGATTCAGCCCACTTACAATGGTGAAATCATTTTGTTGGTGTAATCAAAATACAAGTGTCTTGAGAGCCTTCACATCAAGCAGATCTGACAAGGGCATACACAGCCAGCCACAGAATATGTACAAAGGCATCGTTAACACAGCAGGCCTCATCCAGAAATGGCACCAGCTTCATCCAGTGCCACTTAATTGGAGTCCCTATTCCAAACACTTGATGCAAATTCTGAAAGGATGACTTCATTTGCAAAGTTACAACAATTAAACTACCATTTAGTACATCTATGCAGAGCAGTAGGGAAGATATAGACCCTTTAGGATGAGTAAGCACCACTATAATTATATGAATGGTTGAGCAAATCTTAGATAAGGTTATTAAGGAAAGATTTATTCAGCTGATTGTCAAGGCAGTGACTAGAGGGCACACATAAAAACCTTCATTGTATGTCTCTGTAAACAAGGGATTAAGTAGCAGACCATCTGAAAAGCTGGAACAGGCAGGATGGGTTGAATGGCCTTCTTCTGTACCATAATATGGTGATCCTTTTACTTGGAAGTTTATCCTTGGAATGAGGGTTGCTTTGGTGCCAGTGGTTGATATTCTGCCTCTGAAACTGATTCCACTGAAGGATGAATTATGGAGGCAGTTCCTGCAGTACGTTTAGGATGACTGACCAGCTTCTAGGCAAATCTATTTTAATGGTGAAGGGATAACTGTTGGCAAACTGTTCCCTTGCCTTTTTCAAACCATTGTTGTGGGATCTTTCACATCCTCCTGAAGGAGTGGACTCAATTTTTCCAACTCAAGACAGTTAATAGAAAATTTTATCAGCAGCAGAAATTTTAAAAGGCTGATGGAATCAGTGGAGGGGTAAGTAGGGTGGATGTTGTATCACCGCTGTATGGGTCTCTGGTTAAACCCACCAGATTTGGACAACAGGAAGGAGAGAGGGGGCAGGGCACATTCAACACCAATAGTGGAGACAAGAGGGTTAATTTATGAGGGCAGATTGTACCAATTAATTTCTTCAAAAGGTGTTGAACTTCTGGAATTCTCTACCCTGGAAGCCTGTGAAGGCTCAGTCATTGTGTTCATTCAAAGAAAGATCAATAGATTAAGTCAAGGGATATTGGGATAGTGCTGGGAAACGTGCCGAGGTAGATCAGCCATGATCTGGAAGACCGGAGAGCAGATGTGAACGGCTGGATTTCCGATTCCTGCTTCTAGTTCTTAACCTTTTATGTGCTGGTTTTCTCCTCCCTTGAATATAGAAAATTGTGATGTTATGTAGATGTTTAGAAGGATGGAGGGCAGGAAGAGAAACAGTTCTCTCCGACAGGGGGCTGTCCAGAACAAGGTACACCGTCGTAACATTCCAACCAGGCATGATATCAGGGAGCTCTCCTTCACATGGGGGAGTGGAAGTGTACAGCTGACCCCAGGGGAAGGTGTTGAGGCTGGATGGCAGCTGTATGTTCCACAGGTGAAGACTGTTGTCGGTTTAGAAAGGGTTATTGAACCAAGGTGTGTGAGTGGAATTAAGATGCAGAGCAATCATGTCTGTGAGGTGGAACAGGCTTAAACCAGTTCTTATTCCTTTGTAATTTAATCTTTTAAACACAGCTATTTATTCACAAACTCCCTCTGCTCTCCCATTATCCAGGTTTCTCGCTGCAGCTGCTTTCTGCTGCACCCTGTCCATCCCACACTGTATGATGATATGAGGTGTAGCCATCCCGACCAGCATGACTTACACAGTGATAATAATGTTGTTTTCCTTCTGTCTCTAATCCCCGATGTCTTGTTTGCTTTTCTTAACTGATTCATGTGGTAATGAATGTGACAGCAAGCTATCCAGGAGAGTCTCCTGCTCCCTCTCCATGTTGTGCCCTGTAAACTAATATTATTAACTTTATAGTCTCAGCACTAATTCCCTTTCTCTGCTGTCATCATTCCACTGCTAGCTACACCAAGCAACACTAGCTACTTATCAGCTTGATCTGTCCAAGTCCCTTTGGACATGGTCCAGGCAATGCCTTTATATTGTCATCCTCAGCTCTCACACTCCGTACCAGAGGCACTGATTTTGATCTCAGCATCAGTTCCAGACAATGCTCCACGCCTGTAGTATGTTCCTATCTATATGTGGATGAATTGTTTGCGTGAGGATATTATGACATAATTCAACATACAACAACCCCAATCCTACCTCAGCAACAGAACACTATGGACCAACTCTTGCACTACCACAGATTTGTTTCTAATTTACATTAATGTCTTGCACAGTCTTTTATTTCACTGCCTTGTATAATTTATGTACAATTTATGTATAAGTTATGTTCTGTGCATTGCCTGGATCTGTGGTGCTGTTGCAAGCTGGTACCTGTATCTCATCATACTTGTGCACATGACAATAAACTCAACTTGTACTTGGAAAATGGTAGTTGTGGTCTTCAGTAAACGTGTTAGCTCATGTACTGGTTCTCTGTGTCTCTCAGAGTTTACTTAAACCACTACTCATCAGATTTACAACAGTGGTACCTGGTCCAGCTCCCAATACACCTCCGTGCTGGTACACTTGTCATTGCTGATGTTTGCAGGAACTTGCTGAGAGCAAATTGGCTGCCATGTTTGCTGAGTTACAACTGTGGTTACACTTCATGGGGGATGTCAAAGGTGCTAAAGAAATAAAAGTATTTAAAATGAAGCATCCAGTGGGGATTGTGGCTTTACACACTGCAGTCAGACTCATCAGATCAAGAACACAGATCCTGTAACATTTTGTTGCAGATGTAAAACTGTCTGAGGAAAACGACAATTGTTTCACATCTCACACCAGAAACAGCAAGTTGTTGCTCTTCTGACTCAGTTCAGGGACTTAAAATCAGACCCAGTGATCACAACTGAAATCCTCTTCCATCCTGGTGGCACAGTAGTGTAGCAGCTAGCCTAACGCTTTACAGAACCAGTGATCCCGGTTCAATTCCGGCCACTGTCTATAAGGAGTTTTTACGTTCTCCCCGTGTTTGCATGGGTTTCCTCCGGGTGCTCCAGTTTCCTCCCACATTCCAAAGACATACAGGTTAGGAGCTGTGGGCATGCTATGTTGGAACCGGAAGCATGGCAACACTTGCGGGCTGCCCCCAGCACATTCTCAGTAACGCAAAAAGACGCATTTCACTCTGTGTTTCAATGTACATGTAACTAATAAATAAATATCTTATCTTGTCTTCAGCAATCTCGAGGGATGAAGGATAACCTTTTTCCACTCCAACTCTGTAGGTTCTGATGTACCAGGAGACCACCCCCGACGACGATGACGTGGCTATCCCTCAAGGTTGAGGATGATAGTCTTCATTCCGTTGATTTATTTATGGGCTCTCAAGTGGCTTATGAGTCCAATCTTGGCTCTTACAGACCGAAGACGCCTGTGCGTGTATTTGTTTGTTTAATGTGTACTTGATGTCGCACTACAAAAAGCACAAGATACTTCACAAATCAACCAACTGATTCCAATGGCATGGAAACCACGATGATTGGAGTTCATGGATTTGTTGCAGCCTTCATCCGCCTTCACAGCAGTTGAGTTTGAAGTAACTTTGTCCGCTTGTTCCACCGTTGAGGTCTTGGTTGGATTGTTCTTTGTCAGGGACCTTACCATTGACCTTACCGCCATGGGTGACCCTACCAGGAGCATAACTCCAGACGACATCGCTCTCGGGAACTCAGGACTACACAAGCTTCTCCACCACAACAAGGTTACAATCCACGGAGACCACCCCCACTGATGGGGCAGGAGGTGTCTGAAGACCAGGTAGATTGGGAGCTGGTCTGCTCCGCCACTGTGTTTTTGTATGCTCCTGATGCATGGACTTGCCAGTATCTCCTACATGCTCCTGCTACACTTTGAGCTGCCATGGGCCAGAGATTTCAAAGAGACAGAACAGGAATAGGTCCTTCAGCCCAGAGAGTTGTGCCGACCATCAAGTACCCTACACTAATCTCATGTTGTTGGAGCTGTAGAGGTCATAGAGTCATATCACACAGGAAGACGCCCTTCGGCCTGGGGTCCTTGCCACCCATCAAGCACCCACTGACACTAATCCCACATTATTCTCGCCACATCTCCATCAACTGCCCCACATTCTCCCACTCACTGACACCACTGGGGCAATTTACAGCAGCCAATTAACCAAACAACCCGCACACCTTTGGGATGTGGGAGGACACCGGAGCACCCAGCAGAAACCCATGCTCACAGGGAGAGCATGCCACCTCCATTCAGACAGCACAGGAGGTCAAGGTTGAAGTCAGGAGTTGTGAGGTGGCAGCTTTACTAACTGAGTCACCAGGCAGAGAGTCATACAACACAGAAACTAGCCCAAGGACCCAGCATGTCCATTGAACACCCCTCTACATCGACATCAAGCCCATCACCACTTATTGTCCCGCCACCCACTTACACAAGGGGAAACTGGTAATGCCCCAATTAACCATGGATGTTAGTAGCGCATTAGAAGGTAGGAGAAGTTAAGGAGGGCCAAAGGCCAACATGAAATTTGAAAGCCAAAATGAAAGCTTGTAACCAAGGCACTTCTGGGCAGATTAAGCAAGACTTCCTGCACACAAAGTTGATGAGTAAGCTCAACCTGGTGTGAGTTAGGTTACCGCAGTGAATTGACTTCAGACGTAATTTTATTGAAACTGTACATAATCTCTACCGCCATCCTTCTAGTACTTAAGGAAAAAAAGACTAACATTTCCAAGCATCTTTCTTCATAGCAGGGCACCCCAAAATATTTCTGAAGAGTCATCACTAACATGGGAAATGCAACAGCCAATTTGTACACAGCAAGCTCCCACAAACCTAATAAAATAATGATTGGATCACTTTTTTTTATTATTTTTGGTCATGGGATGAGTACTAGGGAGAGCACCAGGGAGAATTATTTTGTTCACTTTCATAGTACCGAGGGATCCTTATACCCCCCTGAATGGGTAACTAGTTTGGATGATCTGCACAATTAGATTGAGTGGGGGAGAACACTCGAAGGGCTGAATAGCCTGCTCCTGCTCCTATTTTCTCTGCTCTATGTTTTCCCATAACAACAATGGATAGCACGTTGAAGAGAGATGGTGATGTGGAAAAATGAAAGGGATTGGGAAGAAATGAAAGCAGTGTTGTGTTCCACGCTAGTCGTACTTGGTAGTTGTAAGTGGCATATTGAGTTAGGACTTTGGTGTTATATGTGCAATATCAAATTGGGCGGCAAAGGGAAATTTCACATCAGTTGCATTCATTCCTTTGACCTTGTAACACCATCGACTCATCAAAGGCTTGCAATAACAGAATCACACCACCACCAAGTGAGATTATCTGTAACGTTCCTGCTCAACTAGAAACTAACAGCTTTGAGCTATATTGATTTAAAGGACCCAGCAAATTATGTGTGATTGTTATGCATTGTAATCTAGTGTCACAGTTATTTAAGTGCATGGTCCCCGGTTTTACCTGCCTCAGGAGCTCAAACTCCATTATGTATCTCGTAGAAATGAGGTAGGTAAGAACTGCGAATTGGAATTGGAATTGGTTTATTATTGTCACATGTACCGGGGTACAGTGAAAAACTTGTCTTGCATACTGTTCATATAGATCAATTCATTACATAGTGCATTGAGGAAGTACAAGGTAAAACAATACAGAATGCAGAGTAAAGTGTCACAGCTATAGAGAAAGTGCAGGGCAGTTAGACAATAAGGTGCAAGGTCATAACAAGGCAGATTGCAAGGTCAAGAGTCCACTTTATCATACTAGGGAACTGTTCAATAGTCTTATAACAGCAGGATAAAGCTGTCTTTGAGCCTGGTGGTATGTGCTTTCAGACTTTTGTATCTTCTGCCCAATGGGAGAGGAGAGGAGAGAGAATGTCCGGGGTGGGTGGTCTTTGATTGTGCTGGCTGCTTTACTGAGGCAGCGAGAAGTATCGACAGAGTCCATGGAAAGGAGGCTGGTTTCCATGATGTGCTGAGCTGTGTCCACAATTCACTGCAGTTTCTTGCGGTCATGGGCAGAGCAGTTGCCACACCAAACCGTGATGCATCCAGATAGCATGTTTTCTGTGGTGCATTGATAAAAATTGGTGAGGGTCAATGGGGACATGCCAAATTTCTTTAGCCTCCTGAGGAAGTAGAGGCACTGGTGAGCTTTCTTTTCTGTGGCATCTACATGGTTGGACCAGGACAGGCTATTGCTGATGTGCTCTCCCAAGAACTTGAAGCTCTCAACCCTCTCGACCTCAGCGCCGTTGATGTAAGCAGGAGCATGTGCATCGCCCCCTTTTCCTGAAGTCAATGACCAGCTCTCGTCTTCATGACATTGAGGGAAAGGTCGTTGTCATGACACTATGTCACTAAGCTCTCTATCTCCTTCCTGTACTCTGACTCATCATTATTTGAGTTACAGCCACTATGGTGGCATCATCTGCAAGTGTAGGATCAGTGTAAACATGTGTCTGATGGTCAGGGAAGTCGGTGAGCTGAAGGAGCTGTGTCCATGCAATGTGACTCACTGAGTCTATCCTGTGATTCTCTTAAAATCTAGGAAAAGTATTGATCTGAGGTAGAAGTGGGATATAATCTTCAGTAGCTTTCAAAACATTTAAGCAATGGTACCAGTTGTGGCTCAGTGGTCCGAGTTCATGGCTCCTCGTCAGAAGATCACGCCTTCAGTTCCCAAAGCAAGAGGCTGGGGTTCTGCTGCAGTTATGAGGAAGTGCTGACAGAAGAGTCAGCTCTAAAGTCTGACTCCACTTGTGGTCCCAGCTGCTGTGTTAACTGGCTGCAGAGCAGGATGTCGAAGAACGTGAGGGCTTTGCTCCATGGCACATTGCTGAGCAAACAGAAATCCAGCCTTGGGTCTTGTGCACCAGTGGGGACAGATCGTGGAAGCGGTGCGTACAACCCCATCCCCAAAGTCTGCCTCCAACAGCTTTAGTGGTGCAGCAGGTAGTGCTGGTGCCTCACAGCTCCAGAGACCTGGGATCAATCCTGACCTCTGATGCTGTCAGCATGGAGTTTGCACGCTCTCCCTGTGACCATGTGGGCTTCCCTTGGGTGCTCCGGTTTCCTCCCACATCCCAGAGATGTGTTGATAGGTTGATTGACCGCTGTAAGCCGCCCCTGGTGCAGTGGGTGGCAGGGGACTTGGTGGAGAGTTGATGGGCAGATGAGAGGGAATAGGTTACAGGGAAATGCGGGGATTGATGAGAGCACTCTGGGACTGGTAAAGTCTTGACAAAGGAGGCACAGAGAAAGTTTCTCAATATAAGCCTTAAGAGACATTTGGACAGGCATTTAAATAGACAAGGTATAAAAGGATCTGATCCTAATGCGGGAAACCAGGATTAGTGTCGGGCAAAGATGTCAGCATGGAGATGGTGGGCTGAGAGGCCATCTCTGTGCCGTCCCACTCTGTGAATCTCCCATCCCAACAGTATTTCCCAAACTACGGCCTCCACTACCTGGAAGACAATGGGCTGTAGGCTCCCTCTGGGTCACGTACATCTTGACTTGGAAATACCTTGCTGTTCTTTCATCTTCCCTCAGCCTAAATCCCACCAACACCGAGGGAACTCCTTCACCAGAGAACTGCAGCTGTTTCCGAAGGCAGCTCACCACCACCTTCTCAAGGGCAATTAGGGATAGGTAATAGTCCCCGAAGTCCCGAGCCAAAAGTGAAGTCACGTGCATCAGAGGGTGTCGTCTCTCCGCTGAGCGATTGGCCGGCCAGTACGCACATGCGTGTATGCACACACATGCGTACTGCCACATCCATGCCATTGATCCGCTGGATAATCGACCGATCGGCCTGTGCACCAGTGCGCATATGCGCATTCTCCGCGTTCTCCATACGGTTTGTCCGTACAGTTCAACCCTCCCCCCTAAAGGAGGGAACTGCAGGGGAAGAAGATGGGTCAGATGGGGAAATGTTGAGAAGATTTTTCCGCTGCTATCCTGCCTGGTATCGGTCGACCGGCCAACGAACCCTCGTGGACCGCCGGGGGGGGTGGCTTTTCTCTCGGTGTCTCTCTGATCAGCCGATGCCGAGGTCTGTCAGCCGTGAAGGTTCCCCTCTTGATGAAACGTCCATGGTTCATCTACCTGAACGGTAGCTTCATCGTCAGGGGACGCTCCTGTGGCTTCGCTGGGTCCTCTGTCGGTTCACTGGCGCACATGACCCAAATGTCCCATGACAGTTCGTCCGTCTGGCCGTTCAAGTTCTGCAGCTGGACTGTTACGGTGTCGGGCAACGGCCTGTTGCCAGTTTCCTTCGTGCGTGAGTTGAGTGTCGACCTTGTCGTCAGCACCAAACGTTGGTGGCCCAGTGTGGGTGTCATGGTTTTGTTTCATGGCCTCTTGTTTGCTGCAAACTCGTTCCTGGACAGCCGGCAGCAGGAGATCCAATCTGGTGCATAAAAGTGCGCTTGAACATTCATTCAGCATGGGAGGTGCTTGTAAGTTCATTTGGGGGGATTCGGTAATGGAACAGGTAACAGCTTAATTTCATCATCAGATCACCCTGTGTTTGTTCAGAAAGGCTCCATTTCACCATTTGCACTGCTCGTTCAGCCGGGCCGTTTGAAGCTGTGTGATATGGGGCCAATGTCAGGTGCCCAATACCATTCTTCTCTACAAACTCCTTAAATCCTGCACTTGGGAAAGCCGGGCCCTTGTTGGATACGATCACTTCCGGAATACCAAATGTAGCAAAGACCGACCGTAGTTTGAGGAACATGACCTACAGTAGGTAATGCCTCTGTCCACTTCACATAGGCATCCACAATAACCAGAAACGTGTCCCCAGAACAGTCCAAAATAGTCAATATGAATGAGGTTCTGCAGGGAATCGGACCAGGCCCATGGTTTAAGGGGGCCTTTGGTGATGCTTTTTGCACCTTCCGACAAATAGGGCAGATACGCACCACATTCTCAATATCAGTGTCCACTTTCGGCCACCACACAGCTACACAGCTTCCCCTGACCACCTCAGGGTGAGAGTCATGTAGATCACGGAGTCTGCACTTGCGGCCTTGAGAGGGAACCACTACTTGACTGCCCCAGAATATGCAGCCATCCTGAAGGCTCAGTTCATATAGGCGATTTGTAAATGGTTGAAATTTGGGTGCAGGGCTGGCGGGCCAACCAACCTGTTGTGCTCTGTGATAGGAGTGGATCACAGGCTGTCCATTGCCTAATGAGGTAACTTTTGATTGATGTTTCATCTTGGCCTTGTAACGGGTGAACAACCTCGAACAGAGGGGTGCCGGATGCTGTGCCCTCAACAATTGGTAATCTGCTTAAGGTGTTGGCAATGACATTTTCATTTCATTGTGTAGGAGTAAACGGATAAGGTCAATGCCCATCGTTGCAATCTCGCTGAGGACACTTGTTGGATAGCACGCGTCTCCCCCATTAGGCCGAGCAGAGGCTTATGGTCTGTGTGGATTTCGAGGGGCCACCCTAAATATGTATAAATGGAAGCACTTGATGCCAAAGATAATAGCTCAGGCTTCCTGGTCAAGCTGTGAATAACTTGTCTCCGTCTGAGACATTGTCATTGAAGCGACAGCAATAGACATCTCTGTTCCGCAAGGCGTTCAATGTAGGAGGGTGGTCCCCACCCCACACAGTGAGGCGTCACATTTCCTGACTATGGGCTTTTCAGGATCGTCAGGCACCAACACGGACGGAGAACTGAGGGCGGTTTTTATTTGTTCCAATGCCTGTTGCTCATTTCTTGACCACTCCCCGTGTTGGTCCTTCCGGAGTAGTCGGGATCAGGGCTCTAACACTGTAGCTGATTGATTTAAAAACCGGTTGTAATGCATAACTTGTCCCAGGAATGAGCGTAACTGCGTCACAGTTTGTGGACGTGGAGCCTCTTTTAAGGCTTTGGTTTTGTGCTCCTGCGGACGGAGACCTGTTTTGTCGACTGAGTTGGCCAAAAACATGCATTTCTCCTTCTTTAGAGTAAAGCCACTTCCCCTAAACGGGAAAGTACTCTGTCTGGTGTCTCAGGACGATGGGACTCAAGGTAATATCATTGAGGTAAGCACAGATGTGAGGAACATCCTTCACTAAATTATCAATAAGGCATTAGAATATCCCAGGTGCAAAACTCACTCCAACTGGCAGCCACTTGTACCAGCACTGGCCCCTGTGTGTATTGATTGTTGTAACATCCTGAGAATCTGCGTCCAGTGTGACCTGGTTGTAGGCCTGTTTCAGGTCTATTGTTGAGAACTGTTGGCCTCCCAACAGGGATGCATCCAAGTCCTCAATCTGTGGCAGTGGATACGCGTTCAGTTTTGTCGCAGGGTTTGCGGTCAGTTTGTAGTCGCCGCAGATGCGCGCTGATCCATCGGACCTGAGGACGGGCACGATTGGAGCCGTCCACTCTGAGCACTGCACCGGCTCTGTCACCTCCGTTCTCTGTAGACGGTCTGGTTCTTCTTCCACTTTTGGGCCCACAGCACCGGGCAGTCCTTGTAAACCTTCGGCTGGCAGTTCTCCTTAAATTTGCACTTAGCAGCTGGACCGAGGTATTGACCTGAAGCCTTGGCTTGGAATACACCCTGGTGCTTTCGTAGCAGAGTATTCAGTGCAGGGCTTCCCCCGATACAATTGATGTAGGATAGCACCGATGGAATGTTTTCAATCCAGTTTCAGCCCAGAAAATACGACTGTTGGCCTCCCCCGACAACGTGCACTGGTAAATGGAACAGGACTCCATGGTGGACCGCTTCTGCCGTGAATACGTCCCGTACATCAACGCTGTCCCCGGTGTAGCTGTGTGAACACCGAGTTTGGAGGTTGTAGTTTAAGAATCCGGCGAAAAGATGATTCACATATCAAGGTGATGGCTGACCCGGTCTCTGGCTCAGATTTCACGGGCTGGTTGTCCACTGTGAGCATAACCAAGTACAGAGGCTGGTTCTGGTTGCCCAGTTCATGGGTTTGGAAGATGGTGTCCACTTTTTTGCAGCGGCCATCTCCTCACGTGGAGTTGATGGTGGAATTCTGTCGCTTTCCCGCAGCGCGTTGCATTGTGGACCACATCTTCTCGCAGTGCCCCACCTTCTGATAGAACCCGCAGATGGTCTTTTGATGCTTGCAGTGGGACCTCTGGACATGTCTTTCACCATAGCGATGGCAGGTCTATGAAGGCCAACCTGATTTTGACTGGAAGCTGCAGGTCTGCAAACATTGACATGTTCGGGAGGGGCTCTCGTTCCAGTACTGCCTGAATGACTGGTGATGGGGGTGCTTGAATCTGTGTAAGGCCTCTCTTGACTGCCTTGACTGCCTCCCTGTGACAAGTTGTGGAGCACACTTTGTCCCAGGGCAAGTCATGCTTTTCAGACAGGAGAGTCTCACGTGTCTTCTCAACATAGACTCCGATAATCAACGCTTGGATAAGCATCACTTCTTTGAATTTGTTCGGATGGATATCTTTGTACTTGCATTCCTGCACAGCCAGAGTTAACCTTGTGATGAAATCATCTACGTTCTCATCGGAGGTTTGTCGCAGCTGCGAGAATCTGAAGCGTGCCACAAAGACATTGTCCTACATCCTCCAAATGTTGTCTAAAGTCTCAAACATGCCGGCCAATTCAGCTTTGTTCTGTAAGTGCAGAGCGTCAAAGTATTTCTGCCTGAGTTCTTCCAAGTGCACGTGAAGCAGCTTGAATTTCGTTGCTTCCTCCAGCTCCACCATCAGCGTTAAAACTGGTAGAAGTTCGGTGTCATCCTGGAAGGTTTTCTTCCATTGCAGCCATGTGTCTGGTGTCGGTTTTGCCACAGGTGCAGCCGTAATGGATTGGGTGCTTGAAGTAGAGAGGCCATTCTTGTTTTGATCCTCATCGCCAATTGTTACCTATGCATGGAGCAAGAACGACAACGGTGCGGTAAATAAACATCTTTACTGATTCATATCAATCAAAATACAGAAACTGAGCAGCTTACAACTGTAGATCCAGGAGAAGGTCCGTGGAGACCTAAAAGCGTGCGAGTCCCCAAAGTCCTATGCCAAAAGTGAAGTTGTGCAGGTCAGAGGGCATCGTCACTCCACCGAGCGATTGGCCGGCCAGTGTGCTCATGCGTATAGGCCACGCAGGCGTACTGCCACATGGGCGCTATCGATCCACTGGACGATCAACCAACAGGCCTGTGCATGCACACAGGTGCACGCATGTGCATTCGCCACACTTGCTGCCTTCTCCATATGGTTCATCCGTTCAGTTCACTGGGGTTGTGCTCTTCAGAGCAGGGGAGATTAAGATGAGGTTTCAGAGAAGCATTCAGATACTTGGAAGATTTTGGTTGAGAAACGAAGTGGTCGGAATGTCAGTAACCTCAGGATACAGATGTCAACAGATTGGCAAAAGAATCATAGAGTCATTCATCATAGACACAGACCATTCAGCCCACTTAGTCTGTACTGGCCAAAAGAACCAGGGGAGAGAAGGAACATTTTTTTAGTGAGATTGCAAACTGAAAGGGCTGAAGATCAGGTGAAGCAAAATTAATAACAGATAAATACTTGGAGAAAACATTTACCAGAAGAATGGGAAAAAGCAGAGGACTGGTCAGAATGTAGAGCAGGAGGGAGTTACTCAGCCCCTCAATCCCCTTCCACCCAGGAATGGTTGATCCGTGACCTAACACCAGATTCCTCCTTTTCCCTGAGGTGGGGCCAGGATTGATGTGGTGATGTTGTTAATGCAGCCGGTTGGTTGACAGATAAATGAAGATAACTGGAGAGAGAGAGACAGCAAACATTTCTGTAAAAGCTGCGAAAAGCAGGTCAGAGCTTGGTGAAATGTCTAGTACATCAGGCAGTGTCGGAGAGAGGTACAAAGTGAGTTAATAGGACAGATAATGAGAGCTAAGTTAATGACATTATTAATCCATCAACCAGGCAGCTTCATCCTGTCCAAACTCTATCAGATATATTCCCTTTGTCCTATCCATTCCTTCACCACAGTCACTGCAACTTTCCCACTAACTTGTTTTCTCTCTTTTCCAAGTCTTTGACCTGAAATGTAAACCCTGTTTCTCTCTCCACAGACACTCCTTGACCTGCTGAGCATTTCCAGCATTTACTGTTTTTCTTTGCAGATTTCCTGCATCTGTAGTTTTATTGATTTTCATTAAAATGAAGTAAGAGGCTATTAGCAGATCCCAAGCTCTGGAATTCCTTCCCATAAATCTCATTCCTTCTCCACCAAGAGACTCAATGTTTTTGGATAAAGCTCAATAGGAGCTTTGGATGATTTATCAGGATAAGGATTTTCTATCAATGCAAATCATTGTCCAGTGTGAGCCTTCAGTAAGTGACTCCTTGCCTCAAAAACTAAACATCTGTCGATTAATTTTGTTTTATCTGGTGCCTTTTTATTTGCGCACTAATGAGCTGATTTCATGAAATCTGCTGATGTAGGGGAATATTGGCACCTGTGTCTGCAAACTGAACTTGTGCTTACTGGGACTTTTTCTCTCATTCAGATGAGCAGATGGAGGATTAGAAGCTGCACAGCTAGAGCTCCACACAGCTCCCTGCCAAGGACCCGTCAGAAATCCAGATTTTAAGAGCCAGCTAATTGGAAATTCTCCTCAGCTCTGAGCTGAAAACACATCTCTTTAACTTATGGCTACCTCACACCATTTCCCATCTGCAAATGAAACTTTCACCTCACTTCCTCTCCCTCGACACTGTGCAAACCATGGCTGTTTCAGACTACACAGACCATTTCAGATCGTTGTGTCTTTCACTGGGGCAACAATCACCCTTTCAGATATTGCAGATTGGTTGTAGATTGGACAGCCCCCTTCACAGAGATCTCATTGCTTTGTTTCAGCCCCCTTCACAGAGATCCCATTTTACTGAACCCTATCCCTTGATCTTTACTCAAATCACAAACACCATCCATTTTCATAATTCTGCTCCCTTCTAACTTCACCAAGCCCAATGCTGGATGCCATCCTTAGAATGGATACCCAGGAGGCACTGAAAACTAAATAAACACATGGGATAGAATGGGGAGGGAAGGTTATTTTTATTACAGAGGATGGTATCTATGTAGAATCAGCTGCTGGGGAAGTGGTTGAGGCAGGTACAATAACAACTTTTGAAAGATAGTCGGATGGGTGCATGGATTGGAAAGGTTTCGAAGGTTGTGGGCCAAATGCTGGCAGATGGGACTAGCTTGGATGAGGTATCTTGGTCTGCGTGGACCAGTTAGGCCGAAGGGCCTGTTTCTGTGCTGTATGCCTCATGATTCTAATATGTGAAGGAAGAAGTTCTGTGGAGCATGGGTCTGCTGAGCTGAGTGACTTGTTTTGTGCTGTACCTTCCACTTGTAAAATTGCTTTCTGTTCTTTGTTCAAAGAACCATGTCCATGGCTCTGAGTTGTCCAAACTTGGTGAAGAAATGGAGAACCTTTGGAGAAGACCTTCCCTTGGTTGGGGTGGACATAGAGGACATTGGGAAGTTTATGGTCATGGGAAGTTTAGATAAATAAGAATATAACATCAAAGAGCAGGAGTCACACATCATGTTCTTTGAGTCAAAACAACTCTGTTCCACTTTCCACAGATGCCGCCTGACCTAATGGGAGTTTCCAGCATTTTCTGTCTTTATTTTAGATTTCCAACATCTGCAGCTTTGTTGATTTTAGTGGCATGTTAGTTTGTTTTCTGAACTGGTTTTTACTGACATGGATTATTTGATTGGGAGAGGCTATTGGAATCCCACTGTGGTAGCTTGGAAATTATTTAAAAATGGGAATAAAAACTAATGGTGACCCTGAAACTATCAGATTGACACATAAGTCCACCTGTTCCACTGACTTTGAGGGAAGGAATCTGACACCCTACCTGCTTTGCAGCACCTGCGGCTCCAGGCCAGCATTGTCTGTGACTCGAGTGGGCCCTCAGAAACGGCTTCAGGGCAATGAGGGACGGACAATCCATGCCAGGGCACCCCATCCTGTGAAAGATGGGTGGTTTCAGTTGATGAGGGTAGATATAGAAGAAGGAAGATATAAAAAGAATTGAGAAAAGTGCAAGTGAAGGGATGAAGAGGAGAGAGGATCGTTTACAGGGAAATAAGTGATGGAAAAGGTCTGTGCGGAACATTCTGACAGCCAGCATAACCTCACTGGGCTGAATGGCCTCCTAGGCTGACCTTGTAGATATGAGGAATATAAGAAAACACCAGAGCCATTGGCTGATAGCCTTCCTGAACCATTACATCTGTGGATAGCACAGTGGCCCTGGGTAATGAGCTTCTCACAGCTCCAGTGAGCCCGGTTCAGTTCTGATCTCTGGTGCTGTCTGTGTGGAGTTCCCACATTGTCTCTGTGAGTTTCTTCCAAGTCCCAAAGACATGCTCAGTGGTGGGTCAATTGGCCACTGTAGGTGGCTGGTGGTTGGTGGGGAAATCAGGGGGTCTAAAGAGCCAGTGATAGAGAGTAGATTACAGTAGAGTCATGGGGAAATGGGACTGATCAGATTGCTCTGAGAACCAACATGAACTCGATGGGCCAAATAGCCTCAAAAGTTGTAACAAAATGTGAATAATATGATTTAACCAGATTAATGTTGCAAAAAGTAAGATTGGAAATAATGACTATATAATCTACTTTTTTCAGTCAGATAGCTTGGGGCTTATGAGGAAAGGTTGGACAAGCTAAACTTGTGTCCACTGGAGCTTAGGAGAGTGAGAGGCAATGATTGAAAGATAAGATCTTGAGGTCGACAGGGTGGATGTGAGGAGAATGTTCCCTCCTGTGAGAACCTGGGACCAAGATTTACAACTTAAATATAAGGGTCGATCATTTACAACAGAAATGAGGTGAAATCTTCTCTCAGAGAGTCATGAATCTTTGGAGCTCTCTTCCTCAAAGAGCAGTGGAAGTAGGGTTTGAATACTTTTACTGCAGAGATGGATAAATTCATGACAAAGAAGCAATGTGTAAGGTTCCTGCAAATCGATGGGAATATCAAGTTAAGATACAATCAGATCAGCCATGACTTTGTTAAGTGGTGGAGCAGGTTTGAGGGACCGAGTGACTTACACCTGCTCCTAAGGTGAATGTTCGTCTGTGAACTTAAAGTACCTTGATTTGAAGCAAAACCTCTGGCCATTGGAAAACGTGTCCAAGCAAAAATACAGAATGGAGTGTGTGTGTGAGAGAGAGAGAGAGAGAGAGAGAGAGGCCGTGTACAATAGGACTGAGAACCGTGTATAACACGGCACAGGGGTACATGATAAATGAACAGCATTCTGTATCATGCGTCCAACCAGTTAGCTGGAGGAGACAGGAACTGAGAGAGATGGACAAACACACCACGGATTACTTTTACATGACAGCTATTTTTGCTGTTATTGCTTCAAGTATAAACATCATATTCCTCTGTAAACAAATGTATCTTCATGCTCCCATAGTTTTAATTGCCTCCCAGGAGATGAATCAAATGAGTTTTGATATTTTATAAGGAAAGCAGTTGAGATGCAAATTACTCTTTGTTGAGTGGCTGTGACTGATGCTGGCTGCTTGCTCAGGTTCACTGTGGAAGGATAGATTACAGGAGAAGAACTAAACAAGCCAAAGCGCTCCCTTGAGTCACATTGGATAGTTGCTTGGTGGATAATGTGCTGGACTTGCAGCCAAGTGTGAGCTCACACACACGTTATGAACTTGCATTCAATAGGTATGATCAATTCTCTGCCAGATTAACCAATGTTAATGTTAGAACATAATGCTGTGTGAAATGAAAGCAGAATTCGGCCCCTCATTCTGCCCTACATTCAGTGAGATCATGCCTGAGCTTTAACCTCAGTGCCACTTTCCTGCAGTAACTCCTCATCCTGTGATTCCCTTAACATCAAAAACCAACCTATTGACCATACACAGAGACTGAGTCTCCACAGACACAATGGTCATCAAAAAACAGTTGAAGAGGAAAGGGAGTGTCCACTCTGATCCCTTCTCCATCCCGTGGACATTCACTCCCACCAATCACTGACCAATTGACCCTCAGTGTGATCAGCTTTTAATGTCAAGTTCTGTATTGAAGCAGGCCGTCCTGTTGTAACAAGCAGCTGGCAAGATCAGGTGTGGAACCGTGACCCTCCAGTTCATGCCTGTTAAACTGTGACCAGATAGGATTGAAAAAGATCGCAAGCAAACTGGACCAAAAAAAACCAAGAATAATTAGGGTGAAGAGGGCGGTGAGGGCAGGATCGACAGTTCCCTCAAACACCCCCACAAGAGATCAAGTTAGTTAGTGGGATATTGCTGTGTACAAGAGAGTTGACTACTTAAGTACACATGTAAAGGCACATCAATGTTTGGTCTTTCTGAAGAATGTGATCTGGTGTAAGTTCAAGGATGTCCCATCCAAGCCTGAAAACTCAGACTGTTGATGAAAGGAAAATGCTCCCATTCACCAAGTCTTTGATCTCTCCATTTACTCTGCATTTCTGGCCATTACTGATCCAGTTGGAGAAATGCATTCAGTCAGCAGAGAAGGCAGCGTGTTGGAACAGAGAGTATCTCTTTAATCAATCATCCACATGACTGTGGCTTACAGGGCTCAGTGCTTCATCTCTAAGGAACCCCCGCGATTCTTCGTAAATTTTAAACACACCACTTAAATCTATCTAATGGCCCTCATGAATAAGTACATCACAGGGTTACAGCAGGCAGATGGAGGGAAGGCAGACAGAGGCGAGAGTGCTGAATTGATTATCTTTTAATTAGTATAATGTTTTTGCACTGTATAAACTCTGGAGATTAGTGATAAACCTTTTGTAATTTTGAGATAAAACAGACTCAAAAGGCAATCAGCTGGGAATGTAGAATCTTGCTAATTAAGCCTGCGGTGTTTCTGAGAGGGATATGAGGCAAGGAGTCGGTGACATCCCAGAATTAGCAAAATCGTAACTTTCTACTTGGACACCAATAGAGAAAGCACCAAATCAGCACTCTAACAAATGTTGCCACTATTTCAGGATGTTGTAGTGTTGGACACTCAGTGAACAAAGTATAGTTGCTCTGTTAATGTGGGAAACATCAGAGCCAACTTATGCACAGCGAGCTCCCATATAGAGCATTGAGATGACCATCCTGATGTTAGTTGTGAAGGATAGGAGTTCAGTTCATCTAAACAGAGCAGAAGGGTTAACAGAGTATGGAGACAGAAGGGTGAGTTAAGTGCAGAAAGGACACAAATGGAATTTGAACTTTATCCGTGAGAGAATAAAGATTAAAAACACTGATTTGTGAAGCCATTTACAAAGCAGTTGAAAAGCAAGTGAACACAAAGAGAAGATAATGGTTGGACAGTTGGAGGCACCAATTGTGGAGTCAGTGGTAAATGTACTGAAGGACAATAGTCCACACATGGGGTGTGCAGCTGAAACTTTGTGTAAAGCCCACAACATTTCGTGACTCAGTAGAAAAACCTTTGAGCTGTTTCCCATGGGCAGATGGAAACCGTTTGCATCTTGAGACCTGGTCACTCAGTATTGGCTGTTATCTAACACTGTCAACTTAATAATAAATGACGGTGAGCATATGGAACGAGCTGCCAGAGTAAGTGGTTGAGGCAGGTACAAAAGTATAATTGAAGACACACTTGGATAGGTACATGGAAGGGCAGGGCTTGGACGGATATGGGCTGAACGCAGGAAATTGGGACTAACTGGGTGGGCACCATGGTCAGCATGGACTGGTTGGGTGAAGGGCCTGTATCCATGCTGTATTGCTCTATGCCTCTAAATATAAAAAATAGGATTAACGTAGGACTGGCATAAATGGGTGGTTGGTGGTCAGTGCCAACAGTGGGCCTGAGGGTCTGTTTCTCTGCAGATCCCCGCCTTTAACCCACCCTGATAGCTTGTGCTGTCAAAGGCCTTTCCACTGTTTCTAACACTCAAACTGTAAGTTCAAGGTGAGAGGGAAAAAGTTGAAAGGAAATCTGAGAGGCAAGTTTTTCCACACAGAAGGAGGTGAGTATCTGGAAGGAGCTGCCAGAATATGGAGACTGATATAACTACATAGTTTTAAAAGGTACTTGGACACGTACTTGGATGGGAAAGGTGCAGAGGGATACAGGCTTAATGCGGGCAAATGGGATTAGCGTGGATAGGCAGCACAGTCGGCATGTACCAGGTGGGCTGAAGGGCCTGTGTCTGTGCTGTACAACGTAGTGATTCTATCACTGCCCTTGAGCAGCAGGGATATGACTAAGAAAAACATTAATAATACATTCAGATAAAACACATAGAATGTGTAAGCTAACTAAAAAAATTAATATTAATTAAAACAAAATAATATAAACAAACCATAGCACAGTGGTGCAGCTAGAAGAGCCGCTGCCTCATCATGCCAGAGACCCAGGTTCAATCCCAATCTCCAGCACTGTCTGTGTGGAGTTTGCACGTTCTCTTGGGTGATGTCCTGGATTTCCAAATGATGTGCAGGTTGGTGGGTTAATTGGCCACTATAAATTGCCCTCAGTGTGTGGGTGGGTGGTAGAATCGGGTGGGAGTTGATGGGAGTGTGGGGAGAATACAGTGGAGTTAGTGTAAATGGGCACCTAAGATCAGTGCATTGCTGAATGCTCCCAGGCTCAACGGTGGGACCAGGCACAGAGCAAGCGGTCAGGTGCATCCAGTGCATTCCTAACTTCTGCCTGCAGCATGGGACCCAGGAGTTGGGAATGTGTTGGTGCACACCTCAGCTTTCTGACAGTTCTACCGAGAAGTCCTAGGCAATCATCAGTGTAAGTGGCCCAAGGTCACAATTCTTCTTCACAACAAAGTTGTCATGGTGGGCAGACCGATCATTGGTTTAATGTCTCATGAGGAAATCAGCATCTTTGACAATGCAATAATCCCTCAGCACACTCCCAGGACTGTTCCAATAGTACACCCCCCAGTACTGCCCCCTAACAGTGCAGCATGACCCCCCAGTACTGCCCCCTTCTGATCACACAGCTCTCCTTCACTGTCAGAGGCAGAGATCACGTCCAAATCAGCAGCAGAAATGTTAGGAAATGACAGAATTTGGACCAGATGTTAACTATTAGTGATATATTAATTCCAACCAGACCTGATGCAGAGAGGGTATTTCCCTGGGACCAGGCCTCACGGTCTCAGGAAATGGAACGAATCATTTGAGTCTGAGACAAAGAGAAATTTCTTCACTGAGAGGATGGTGAGCCTGAGGAATCCTCCACCACAGAAGGATGGGGTGGGGGGGAACTCACTGTATATTTCAGAACACAGAAGATTGCTAGACACCAAACAGTATGGAGAAAGAGTGGGACTATAGCAGTGAGATGGAGGATCATATGGAAAAAAGTGAGGTAGGCTCAGAAGGCCAAATGGCCTATTCCTGCTCCTATTTCTAACTCTGCAATTGAGTAAAAAGTTACAATTGGAGTAGTTAAAGTTCCTAGCTCTTCTCTTATCACACAAAGAGCAAGATCACAGAGAACCCAAATACAGAACACCAGTCCGAGACTGGAGTCAGGATGCTGCCTCAGAATTGAATGCAGAAAGGCAAACAGAAGGAATCTTGCCTCAGGGCTCTGAGACAGAGTCCTGACAATAAAAACAGGGTTTTCTGGAAGAAACAACAAAACCAGGACTGCTCTAGAATTGCCAGCTCTAAGCAGCCAGGAGGCAAAGTATACCCAGAAATAGACCAATAATCTGGCAACCAGTGTTTGTGAAACCAGGGTTCTTATACTAGTCTCCTGATGGCACTCAGGTGTGTGTCATTAGGCAAATAGAAGTGCATGGAAACCATGTGCTGCACAACAAGGAACCATCAATGGGGATAAGGGGCAGAATCGAGAACCAGCACTCGGAACCATGACATCTCTACATGCCTTGACCAATTTTTCACTCTATTCAACAGCTGAAGAATAAATCCCTGAGGCACATTTGAACCCTTGAGTCCTTGATGGTCACTGGGCACCTTTGCTGAGCTGAAAGAATCGTCGTCCTTTGGGAACTCACTGAAGCTGAAGATAATTCAGCAGCACCTGAACCCCAGGCCAGATGGCGAGTGGCTTTGAGGCATTCTGGCGTGTCTCATGAGATGCTTCTCAGAGTGTAACCATGGGAGCAGCTTGGCCGTCTGAATCTTTGAATCATTGCAACACCAGAAGGAGGCTATTTGGTCCATCGAGTCTGCCTGACTTTCTGTGGGACAATTCCGAGCTTTTCCATTCTCTTTGCTCTTCACCTATTGTCCTGCAAATTAATTTCTCACAGATGCCGGCCTAATTCCCGCTAAAGGCTCTCATTGACTCGGACTTTACCACTCCTACGCCCGGTGAATTTGAGAGCAGAGACGGAAGTAAGCTTGAGGACTGTGGCCAGCAGATCTTGTCTAGTGGAGACATTTTGAGAACATTCTGTTTAACACATCCACAGTGTTAATATTTGGCCAATTAAGGTTTTTTTTTCAATGTTTCCATCTCTAGGCTGCTTAATTATTCATGTAATCAGCATGTTTTTCAAACGTGATCCTTTCCCAGCACCAAGCGATAGTCATCTGAAGCAAGACAAGACGTCAATGAGTAAATTCAATGGATCTAATTCTAATTCTGTCTGTCAGGCAGGGGTTGAGGGTTAAAATGAATGTTAGTAACTACCTGCCTCACTGCATTTTGACCACCTGACATTTTAACTCCTGGACGGTAAACATGTGGAATTGCCCTCATCTCAAAAAGCCAGGTCTGGCGAACCCCATTCAGACTCGGGTTGGGTTGGTCTCTGAAACCTTCAGAAGTCTTCCAGGTGAGAGGGCAGAGGCCAAGGAGGAAGCTGTAGTCTGACAGGTCCCCTGGCCTCCTAACCCCACCAGTGTGTCACATGGCCTGAGCCCGGGTGCTGTCTGCAGCTTTCCCAACTGCTGTCTCTTGTCCATTGTCCATTGTCCTGGCTTCCTATCGCAGGGGCTCCTGACAGATGTTTAAGCAGAAAATAGGGGTGAAACATAGGGCTTATACTGCCAGCCTCACAACCTCCTCACCAACACATGCAAACTGAGCCCCCCACCACACAGCCCCTTACCACACTGAGCCCCCCCACCACACTGAGCCCTCCCCCACACTGAGCCCCCCACCACACTGAGCCGCCAACCACACTGAGTCCCCACCACATTGAGCCCCCACGATTCTGACCCCCCCACCACACTGAGCCCTGACCCCACTGAGCGCCCTCCACACTGAGCCCCCCACACACTGCCCCCCACCACACTGACCCCCCCAACACACTGACCCCCCGACCACACTGACCCGCCCACCACAATGAACCCCCACCACAGTGAACCCCCACCACAGTGAACCCCCACCACATTGACACCCCACCACACTGAGCCCCCCACCACACTAAGCCCCAACCACAGACCCCCCCTCACTGAGCCCCCACCACAGTGAACCCCCACCACACTGCCCCCACCACATTGACACCCCACCACACTGAGCCCTGACCTCACTGAGCCCCCTCCACACTGAGCCCCCCACACACTGCCCCCCACCACACTGAGCCCCAACTACACTGACCCCCCCACCACACTGATCCCCCCACCACACTGAACCCCCTCACTGAGCCCCCCACCACATTGAGCCACCCCACCCTGACCACCCCACCACACTGAGCCCCCCACCACACCGAGCCCCCACCTCACTGAGCCCCCCACCACACTGCCCCCACCACACTGACCCCCCACCACAGAGAACCCCTACCACACTGACCCCCACCACACTGAGCCCCAACCACACTGACCCCCCACCATACTGACCCCCCCACCACACTGAGCCCTGACCCCACTGAGCCCCCTCCACACTGAGCCCCCCACACACTGCCCCCACCACACACCCCCACCACAATGAGCCCCCACCACAGTGAACCCCCACCACACTGAGCCCCCCACCACATTGACACCCCACCACACTGAGCCTCCCACCACACTGAGCCCCAACCACACTGAGCTCCCCACCACACTGAGCCCCACTACACTGACCCCCCCACCACACTGATCCCCCCACCACACTGAGCCCCACTACACTGACCCCCCACCACACTGATCCCCCCACCACACTGAACCCCCTCACTGAGCCCCCCACCACATTGAGTCACCCCACCCTGACCGCCCCACCACACTGAACCCCCCCACCACACTGAACCCCCACCACACTGACCCCCCCACCGCACTGAGCTCCCCACCACACTGAGCCCCACTACACTGACCCCCCCACCACACAGATCCCCCCACCACACTGAACCCCCTCACTGAGCCCCCCACCACATTGAGTCACCCCACCCTGACCGCCCCACCACACTGAACCCCCCCACCACACTGAACCCCCACCACACTGAGCCCCCCACCACACTGAGCCCCCACCACACTGAGCTCCCACCACACTGAACCCCACCACACTGAGCCCCCCACCACACTGAACCCCCCCACCACACTGACCCCCCCACCACACTGAACCCCATCACACTGAGCCCCCCACCACACCGAGCCCCCACCACACTGAGCCCCCCACCACACTGAGCCCCCCACCACACAACCCCACCACACTGAGCCCCCCACCACACTGAACCCCATCACACTGAGCCCCCACCACACTGAGCCCCCCACCACACTGAACCCCACCACACTGAGCCCCCACCACACTGAGCTCCCACCACACTGAACCCCACCACACTGAGCCCCCCACCACACTGAACCCCCCCACCACACTGAACCCCCGCCACACTGAGCCCCCCACCACACTGAGCCCCCCACCACACAACCCCACCACACTGAGCCCCCCACCACACTGAACCCCATCACACTGAGCCCCCACCACACTGAGCCCCCCACCACACTGAACCCCACCACACTGAGCCCCCACCACACTGAGCTCCCACCACACTGAACCCCACCACACTGAGCCCCCCACCACACTGAACCCCCCCACCACACTGAACCCCCGCCACACTGAGCCCCCCACCACACTGAGCCCCCACCACACTGAGCTCCCACCACACTGAACCCCACCACACTGAGCCCCCCACCACACTGACCCCCCCACCACACTGAGCCCCCCACCACACTGAACCCCATCACACTGAGCCCCCCACCACACCGAGCCCCCACCACACTGAGCCCCCCACCACACTGAGCCCCCCACCACACAACCCCACCACACTGAGCCCCCCACCACACTGAACCCCATCACACTGAGCCCCCACCACACTGAGCCCCCCACCACACTGAACCCCACCACACTGAGCCCCCACCACACTGAGCTCCCACCACACTGAACCCCACCACACTGAGCCCCCCACCACACTGAACCCCCCCACCACACTGAACCCCCGCCACACTGAGCCCCCCACCACACTGAGCCCCCACCACACTGAGCTCCCACCACACTGAACCCCACCACACTGAGCCCCCCACCACACTGAACCCCCCCACCACACTGAGCCCCCCACCACACTGAACCCCATCACACTGAGCCCCCCACCACACCGAGCCCCCACCACACTGAGCCCCCCACCACACTGAGCCCCCCACCACACAACCCCACCACACTGAGCCCCCCACCACACTGAACCCCATCACACTGAGCCCCCACCACACTGAGCCCCCCACCACACTGAACCCCACCACACTGAGCCCCCCACCACACTGAACCCCATCACACTGAGCCCCCACCACACTGAACCCCACCACACTGAGCCCCCCACCACATTGAGTTCCCACCACACTGACCCGCCCACCACACTGAGCTCACCACCATACTGATCCCCCCAACACACTGACCCCCCACGACACTGATCCCCCAACCACACTGCCCCCACCACACTGACCCCCCACCACAGAGAACCCCTACCACACTGACCCCCACCACACTGAGCCCCAACCACACTGACCCCCCCACCATACTGACCCCCCCACCACACTGAGCCCTGACCCCACTGAGCCCCCTCCACACTGAGCCCCCCACACACTGCCCCCACCACACACCCCCACCACAATGAGCCCCCACCACAGTGAACCCCCACCACACTGAGCCCCCCACCACATTGACACCCCACCACACTGAGCCTCCCACCACACTGAGCCCCAACCACACTGAACCCCATCACACTGAGCCCCCACCACACTGAACCCCACCACACTGAGCCCCCCACCACACCGAGCCCCCACCACACTGAGCCCCCCACCACACTGAACCCCACCACACTGAGCCCCCACCACACCGACCTGCCCACCACACAGAGCTCGCCACCATTTTGGACCCCCCACCACACTGAGCCCCCAACCACACTGATCCCCCAACCACACTGATCCCCTGACCACACTGATCCCCCCCCCACTACACTGATCCCCCACCACATCGAACACCCAACTTGGTTGAACACCGTGCTGCCATCCCCGAGCAGCTGTATAATTGAAATGCGGCGTGTAGTTGAGAAGCAAAACACTGCAGCTGCTGGAAATCTGAAACAGAAATGTGGAGGCTGTCAGGCAGCAGCTGTGGGGAGAGAACGTAGTTTCTGTTTCTGAAGTGCTGACTGTCCCCAGTAGTTTTCGTTTTTCATTGAAAGATGGAATGTGTGGCAACGTAGAGAGGAAGAGGGAACTCTGTCTGTGAAAATGAAAAATGCTGCATTTCTATCGTGCCCAACATGGCCCTGGGACATCAGAGAGTCTGTCTCATCTGCCAAAGCATTTTTTGAGTGTGGTAAATTAAACTGGTAAATTGGTTTATTACTGTCACATGCCATCCATACAGATCATTTCATCACATCAGTACATTGAGGTACAGGGAAATACAGTAACAGGATGCAGAGTGAAGTGTCACAGCTACAGAGAGAGTGCAGTGCAGGCAGACAATAAGGTGCAAGGCCATAACAAGTTAGATTGTGTGGTCAAGAGTCCATCTTATCATATTAGGGAACCGTTCAATGGTCTTATAACAGCGGGGTAGAAGCTATCCCTGAGCCTGGTGGTACGTGCCCTCAAGCCTTGGTATCTGTGCTGTGTGGTGTGACAGATGATGTCACTGGCAACACTGTCCTGTCAGCCCCAACACCATGTGTTTCACCTGCGGAGTTCATTGCTCCCTGAACACACTTGCCACGCTCCTGTTGAGAACCATTGTCACTCAGTTGTCTTCCTTCTTCTGTTAGCCTGTCCCACTATGTCACACATTCCTTTCCCACTGCTGTACGCAGGTGAGTTAAAACCCAAAAACCATTCCTGGAAAAACTGGGTTCTGTATAAACTTTGTGTCAAGACAGCCAGTCCTGTCTTGCACGAGGTCTGGGACCACTCTGTAAATCACCCAGCAACAAGCCTGCAAGGAATCGATGAGAAGCACAGGTTGTTTACTGCCATTACCATTGGATCTCTCCCACACCACTTCTCCACCCCCCACCCCCACCCCCACACACCAGCCCCACCCCACCCCCTCACCCACCCCTTCGCATGAACCACAAAAAGTTAGCATGCAGTTCCAACAAGTAGTTAAGAAAGTAAATGGCGTGTTGGCTTTTATTGTAAAGGGGTTGGAGTTTAAAAATAAGGAGGTTTTGTTGCAGTTGTTGGTGAAGCCACACTTGGAATACTGTGCATAGCTTTATTCCCTTACCCAAAAAACAGACATAGAAGCCTAGGAGGCAGTCTGAAGGAGATTCCACAGGCTAAGTCCTGGGATGAGATGGTTGTCCTATCAACAGAGGCTGGACAGGTTAGGTCTGTATTCCCTGGAGTTTAGAAGAATGAGGGGTGACCTTATTCAAACATATAAGATCCTAAAGGGGCTTGACAGGGGAGACATTGAGATATGTTCACTGATGGGAGAGTCTTGAATAAGTGGACAAAGTTACAAGACAAGGGGCTGGTCATTTAAAACTAAGGTAAGTAGAAATTTCTTCTCACAGCTGGTAGTGAATCTCTGGAATTCTCTGCCCCAGTGGGTGGTGGAAGCTGCACCTTTAGAAGTATTTAAAGTGGAGGTGGATAAATATTTGCTAGGTTGAGGAATAGAGGGGTGTGGAGAAAAGGGACAGAAGAGGAATTGAAGCCGGTACACGTCAGCCATGGTCATAATGACTGGCAGACAGGCTTGGAGGGACGAATGGCCAATCCTGCTCCTATTTTCTTGTGTTTGGTGTTCCTGTGTAAGAGGTTGGGTAAACGTCTGGAGTCTGGTAAGGGGAGAGAATACTTGGCACAGAACTGTTTACTGGTGCAATGAGTATTCCTCATGTCTCCAAACCACCAATCCAAAGACACAGCTAATTGGTTGATGTAAGAAAAGGAATAAAGCTTTATTTAACAACCTATTTTCCTCCTTGCAAGGGACAACAAATTGGAAGCAATGGAGAGCTAATTAATGCATCAGAATATTCTGCTGGGACTGAGCTCAACCTACAAAGCTTGAAGGCAAGGCAGACCCGGTGCTGAGAGACATATTAACTCAGAACATTTAATTATATTTGTTTTTCTTCTACAATGCAACTTTGTTTAATCTTTAGTCTAATTAAAAGAAAGGACATGAATTTTTATTTGAGCAATTTCACACCATTGACAGACGGGAGGACGGGTTTGCTTTTCCTTGCTCCTCGGCCTTTTGATAGAAAGTTACACCCAGTGTGGTCACTGGTGCTTGTTGGAAAGGTGGCAGTCAACTTCTGCACAGCAAGCTTCCACAAGTAACCATGTGATAATTGCCCTGTACTCTCTGGCCTGCCCTTTGAAATATTCCAAGTCAAGTCAAGTCACTTGTCATGTGCACCAGTACGGTGAGGTACAGGTACGATGAAAAGCTTGCTTACATCGGCATCACAGGCATGTGGGTACAGACAACACACAGAACATAAATTATACATAAAATTATACCATGCAGTGAGAAAAAGACTGCAAAAGCAAGATCTTAGTGCAAAATAAAACAAGTCCATGGTAGTCTATCCTTACTTACTACACCAGAGGAGGAGGCCATTCAACATCTGTGGGTCTGTGCTGGTTCCAGCAGAGCAATTCTACCAGCCCCATTCTCCCTCTCTTATTTCTTGTAGTCCCAGAACTCATTTCTCCCATGTTCTGCCAGCACGTGTTTGGGATGTGAGAAGTAACCAGAGCCCCCAGTGTAAATCCACACAGTGCGACCCACTTGAGAGGTCACAGGGGGCCTTGATCTCATGTTTCATCCCAAAAGACAGCTCCGCTGATACTGTAGCACTTCCTACACTGGGAACAACTGCACACATTATGGTGGTCAAGCCTCCGGAGTGGGTCTCGAACCCACACCATCTGCCTCGGACATGAAAGAGTCCTATCTCCAGAATTGTGTGGATGCTTCATAATTCATACTGACCTTGGAGGCCATTTGGCCCCCTGAATCTATGCCAGTTTTCAGAGCAATCCCATAATCACATTCCTGCTTCTTTCCCTGTAACCTATTCTCTCTCACACATGCCCATTGTTCCACCACCGACCTACACTAACATAATTCAGAGTGGCTAATTACCTACCATCGGCATATCTGTGGGCTGTGGGAGGAAACCAGAGTACCCATGGGAGACCCATACCGTCACAGTGATACTTCCACCCTTTGGAACACACTGACATGGGTCATTGTGTAACAGGAAGGGCGGTGTGCCGTCTGCGTGTTGGTCAGCTGGCAGTGGGGTTCACATACAGTGAAGCTGAGGGAAGGTTGTGCGAATATCATGGCTTCCCCCTTAATGGATCGAGGAGGAAAAATCAATGTGCAGCCTTTCACCCACATTGGCAGGGATTTGTTGTCATTGTTGGAATAAAATTGTTGTCATTTTCATGAGGACGTGAAGAAGAGGAACTTGCCTCATCAGTGTGTGTCCGATGTGGTGACCACACATGGATGTGAGGTTGTGGCCATTGGAGACACATCCTCTAACTGCATCACCTGCCAATCAGCCAAACAATTCGAATGTAGCACCAATCACAAGCCTAGGGGTCAGGTTCCTGGGGAAGGAACAGAGGCTGCCCTTCTTTCCATTTACTGCAAGTGAGCTAATTTTTCAGGGGTACAGAAAGAGAGGGCTGGAGGGAGAGAGAGGGAGACAGAGAAAGAGAGAGACAGACAGACAGAGGAAGAACACAGGCTCCACTCTGAGGCTGGGAACAGGTTGAACTGGCTTATTAAGGAGATTTTGGTCCCATTATTCAAAGATTACAGTGAAAATCAATCAAAATCAAGAGTTAATGTTGACAATTCTTAATTATCAATTCACAGAATGTGGACATTGATGTCACCTTCCTTACTCTTGTTGAAGAGGCTGTGATGAGCTACCCTTGAATCGCTGGGCTTTGTGGGAAATTGACCCAATAGCAATGAAGAAATGGTGGTATTCATCTCCTAGGTTCAAGAGGTTTTCATCAATCTCCAAATTGCAGTTTGCAAACAACACTGAGCAGTCACAAGTCAGTATTTCTTGCTTTTGCTTAGGAAAGGAAAATTTTCATTTGTTTAGAAGTTTCACAGTCTCAGGTCAATCCAAACAGTTCTGCAGCTAATGAAGTGATTCGAAAGACTACGACCTCCACAATATAGGACATTTTCTGACAGTTTGTCCTCTTCTTCAGCAGTCCCTCGACATCGAGGATAACCACAATGGCTCTATGGGTTTGGAGGTGGCTGATGGAAACGTCAGGTGGGATGGGCAGATGGGTGGTTTGTGAGGTGTACACCTTGTCTGCTGTTTGCACAGGGCTTTTGTGTACTCAGTGCATGGACCTAAGATTCTCAGTACCATCTCAAATATTCCTTCTCCACACTGATCAGGCTTCGGCTAGGGATTACCACAAGTCAGTAAGGATAAAAGACCCCTCTTCTTCAGAACTGTACAGTGAGCTTCCTGAGAGAATGATGGGGTCCTCTTTTATTATTTCATATCAAAGGCAGCACATTTAATAGTACAGCAGTCCACCGTTGCTGAGCAGGGTGTATCAGCGTAGATTTACTTCTCTAGTTTCTGGAATGCCTCATCTCCATAACCTTCTGGCTCAGATGAGCAAGAGAAATGTAGTTTCTACCTTTGTTGGTCCATTTCTATTCTGTATCAGTCAATGATTCAAGACCTGGGTATCACTGGTATTTATTGCCCATCTCTCATTGTCCTTGAGAAGGTGGTGGTGAGCCACCTTCTTGAACTGCTATAGTCCTTCTGGTGAAGGTGTTCCAACACTGCTGTTGGGTAGAGAGTTGCAGAATTTAGAGCCAGAGATGATAAAGGAATGGTGATATATTTCCACGTAAGGATAGTGTGTGACTAGGAGGGGAATTTGCAGGTGGCGGTGTTCCTACATGCCTGTCCCCTTGTAGAAGTTGTGGGTTTGGGAGATAACGCCAGGGTAACCTTGGTAGCTAACTGCAGTGCATTTTGTAGATGGCACACACTGCAGTTATTTACCCAGGTTACTCCGCGTATACTCATTGACATTTAATGATGATGTAGCTGAAGATGGGCCAAGAACACTGTCCTGAAGGACTTCTGCAGAGATGTCCAGGGGACAAGAATGAGTGACCTCCAACAACCACCTATATCTTCCTGTGTGCAAAGTAAAAGTCCAACCACTTGAGTGTTTGCTCTTTGATGCCCATTGAGTTCACATTTACCAGGGCTCCTTGATGCCACAATTAGTGATTGCTGCCTTGATGTCAAGTGCAGTCACTCATCTGGCCTCTGGAATTCAGCTCGTTAGTCCATGTTTGGACCATGGTTGTGATGAGGTTTGGAGGTGAGTGGTCCTGGCAGAACCCAAACTTTGCATCAGTGAGTAGGTCACTCCTGAGTGAGTGCTGCTTGATAGCACTGTTGATGACAGCTTCCATCACCTTGCTGATGATTGAGAGGAGACTGATTGAGTGGAAAATAGCTGGACTGGATTTGTGAAGGGGACATCACTCGGGCAAATTTCCAGCAGGGAGGTGCCAGTGTTTGAGATGTAGCTGGGGTTGGAGCTGAGATCCTCAGTGTGATAGGCTGATGTTGTCTGGTCCATAGCTGTCAGGGCCTCTGACCTTCAGACTGGCCCTCTACGGACTGACTTGTATCAAGTGCTCACAGTCATTTCTTAATATCACGTGGAGTTATTTGCATTGGCTGGAGACTGGCTTTTGTGATGGTGGGGATCTCCATAGGAAGCCAAAATGGATAATCTACTCAGCTCCTAGAGCCGAGTGTAGTTGCAAATGCTGAAGCCTTTTCTATCACAGTCACCTGCTGAGCCAAACCATTGTTGAGGATGGGGATGATCTTTGTGCCTTCCCCTCACATTGCCCATCACCATTGGTGGTTGGACCACAGAGCTTTGATCTGATCTGTTAATAATGTAACTGTGAAGCAGTTGGTCAGTTTGCCACATTAAAGCTGCACTTGCCTCGATATTACTAACGAATGATCAGAATCAACATATCACTTGTGGGATCTGGCTGGGTGTAATTTGACTGCCATTATCCTGACACTGTAACAGTGACAATTCTTCAAATAATACATCATTCATTGCAAAAGGGATGTGAAAGGGGCTATAGCAATGTAAGTCAGTTTTATAAATCCAGGCTGCCATGAGGATTTGCAGTGTCTGATCTGGTGGACACAGCTGCTACCTGCAACACATTAAGCATTATCACACTCTAACTGCCCACAATAATCCATATTACTGAAGGGCTTCTACAACTTATCCGAACAGCAACACTGGCCTTACCCAATTGCACATATTCCCTTTGTCCTATCTCTTCATATCCTCACCTTCCCTGCAACGTCTGATCCTTTCTCCTCTTTCCCAGCTCTGGTAAAGCTGGGATTGTGGAAAGAAAACAAAATTAACAGCGTTAAATTTGTTTTCTTTCCACAAGTGCTACCTGACCTGAGTATTTACAGCATTTTCTGTTTTCATTTCAGATTTCCAGTATCTTCTGTTTTGTTTTGTTTTGTTTTGTTTTGTTTAGTGGTTGCCAGCTGTTCTGTTGGTGCTTTAAGCATTGAAACACAAGTTCTGGCTGTTGATAAGCAGCTTCAGGTCTACTTGTTTACTGGTGAGGTGATCCGGTAAAATGAAAGTTGCTGCTGAATTAAAAAACAATTGTTTTGTCCGGGCCTCTGACCTTCAGACTGACTCTGTATGGAGTGAAGATTGAAAGGATTTAGGTTGATTAAACAGGAGACACAGATCTAAGGTGTTGAGCACAGGAAATGTAAGGAAAAGCAGGTGGTGATGTAGCTCGCTGCCTGTGAGCACTGCTGCCTGAAACACATTAACTTCATTAGGGCTTTTCAAAAGGGAATTCGATAGACAGTTAAGGGAAAATTAATTTGCAGGGTAGGGGAATGTTGCAAACTTGATTGCTATACCAAGAACCAGCACATACTTGGGAAAACAAAATAAAACTGTAGATGCTGAAATCCAAAACAAGAATAGAAATGTTAAAAGAACTGGTTAAGTTCTTCTCATATTTCTGTTCATGTAACAGCACACATTTGACAGGCTGAATGGCCTCCTATGGCATAATGAATAGGTGATTCCATGAACTAAAGGCTAAGTACACTGGCCTCAACAATAAAGCAGCAACTGACCAGTGAGGCATCGCTCAGCCTGGTCAAACTGAGTACACTGGCCTCAACAATAAAGCAGCAACTGACCAGTGAGGCATCGCTCAGCCTGGTCAAACTGATATCAGTGGGAATCAAAGTGGGAAGTAGTTCAGTCACATCTTTGTCCCACCAGGCTGGTGGTTACTGGTGGTCAAACATCCCAGCCCTAGGACATCACTGCCAGAGTCCCAGACCCAGCCATCTTCAGCCACCAACGGTGATCTACCTTCCATCATAAGGTCAGAGGTGGGGATGTTCTCTGACGATCACACAATGTTCAGTTCCATTCACAGCTCCTCAGAAAATGAAGCAGCGCATGTGACTCAGCACAGTTACTTCATAAATCCGCTGTGAAGCACTGGGATATCCTTTGCTAATTTAAAGTTGTTGCATAAATGGAAGTTGTTGTTGCTTTTCCAAAGTCCCTGATTTCCACCTCTCTGCTTTCCACCATGAAATAATTAGACCGCTGTGGTCTAATGTCCATCTTCAGCAGCCAGCTGTGATCACATGTTCCCAGCAGTCTTTGTATCACTGAGAAGCCTGGGGTGTAAATACATTACCACATTTTGCATGTCGTCCTTAGGAAAAGTAAGAAACTGAAAGAAGCCTTGCTGTTACCTTGCCAACGCTTGCCCTCTGCCAAGCTTGCCAATACAGATTGTCTGATTGATTGTATCCTTGCTTTCTGTGGCAACTTGCAGCATGTAAACCAATGCCCAACAAAATCATGACCACAATGAATACGTTCATGAGCTGTACAATGCTTTAGGACATCCCTGGGTTGGAATGGATTAGATCATAGAGTCATAGAGTCATATAGCACAGAAACAGGCCCTTCAGCCCAAATGGTCCATGCCAACCAAAATTCCCATCTAAGCTAGTCCCATTTGCCTGCAGTTGGCCAATATTCCTTTAAACCTTTCCTAAACATGCACCTGTGAAAGTTCCTTTCAAATGTTAATGTACCTGCCTCAACCACTTCCTCTGGCAGCTCATTCCATATACTGACCACCCTCTGGGTGAAAAAGTTGCCCCTCAGGTTCTTATTAAATCTCTCTCCTCTCACCTTAAACCTATGCCCTCTAGTTCTTGATTCCCCAACACTGGGGAAAAGACTGTGCATATTGACCATATCTATGCTCCTCATGATTTTATACACCTCTATTAGATTCTCCACCATGGCTCACTGGGTAGTACTCTTGTCACTGGGTGAAAAGGTTCTGGCTTCAAATCCTACTCTGGAGACCAATGTCTGCAGTCCATGTTATCAGTCCTCTGATGCACTGTCGGAAGTGCTAACATTTACAAGAAATATTTGAGGCCATCTGGACTTAATGGTGGGCACAAGAGATCCCATAACCATTATTTTGAAGAATAAGCAAGCTTTTCCCAGATTCTCTTGATCAACATCAATATTTGTCTCTTAATCAACATCACCAAATTAGATCATCTGGCTGTTGTCAGTTTGCTCTTTGTCTGATCTTCCTGTGTGCAAATTGGCTGCTACAGTGTACCTTCAAAAGTAATTCATTTGCTTTCAGATGTTCTAAAAGGGATAAGATGGGTGCTACAGGAATTCAAGCTCTTCCACTTGGAGGAATCCTTCTGTTTGTGATATTCAATGATGATAAAGTACAAGGAGTACAAAAGGTAAATAAGAATTGGATGGCTCCCATAACAGGCGGGTGGTACGATCCAGCATTTTGCAGCTTAAAGGGTGATAATGCCCAAGTCCAAACCCCAGAGTGCAAATGAATGAGGCGGTGCCAAAGTATGCATCACTGCATAGCTACAGCTCAGACTTTTCAAGATGCAGACAGCAGCTTTTCATAAATACAGAAAGTGCTGGAAATACTCGGCAGAGTGGGCAGCATCTGTGGAGAGAGAAACAGAGTTGTTGATCTTTTGTCACAATGGGAAAAGTCAGAGGTAGTAGAGAAAAGGAGTGGAGAAAGAAAGAAGAGGCTAAGGTCTCTGATAACAGTCCTTTCCTCCCTGTATCTTGGCACCTTTTGTCTGGTGCTGAGAAGAGGTGATTGACCTGAATTTTAAGTCTGTTCCTCCACTGATGTTGCCTGAGCAGCTGAACATTTCCTGAACTGACTGCTTTTATTTCTGATTTCCAGCATTGGCCAGATATTGCTTTTGAGGACAGTTTTTATGATCTGAAGTTGTTGAACTGAATGTTGAGAGATAAAGTACCTGGTTGAAAGATTTCTGACAATTACCTAATGATGAGGAATGTGTATTTATTTTTGTAAATCAACCCTTTCTCATATTCCCGCCTAAAGAGGTGGATGAATGAGGGGCTGCTGGTGCCTGCAGCATAGAGGTAGATTTATAGTCTCACAGTGATTCGGTATGTGGCGAAGTATCTTTAATTGATCTGTTGAGCACTGTCTAGCAAAAGCTTGCCTGGAATTAAAAGGCAATTCATGCAGATGGTTGACTCTTCTCTGCCTGCAGGCCATCATTTTACAAATACCGTTCACTCCCATTGAACATAAGCTAACTTCTGTGGAAGCTGCAAATCTGAAATAAAACTGTAAATGCTCAACAAGTTCGGCGGCGTCTGTGGAAAGAGAAACACCAGAGGGAAAGTTCCAAGTTGATGACCTTTCCCTGAGAACAGGTAGAGGTGAGCAGGTTCAACGATGCAGGAAAAGGGGAGATGGTTGGAAAGAAAGATGGGGAGGTCTGTGATCCAGAGGAAAGGGTGATTGTGCAGGGTGGTAATGGGACAAGCAGCAATGGTCAGTCCAGAGAAGGCCAAAAGGGGAGAATCAGTCGTCATCTGGCAGGAAGAGACAGTGAATGTTGGGTTAGGGGTAGGGTCAGGCAGGCACAGTAGTGTAGCGGTTAGCGTAACGCAATTACAGCGCCAGTGACCTGGGTTCAGTTCCGGCCTCTGTCTGTGAGGAGTTTGCACGTTCTCCCCGTGCCTGTGTGGGTTTCCTCCAGGTGCTCCAGTTTCCTCCCACATTCCAAAGACGTACGAGTTAGGAAGTTGTGGGCATGCTATGTTGGCACCGGAAGCATGGCGACACTTGTGGGCTGCCCCCAGAACACTCTACGTAAAAGATGCATTTCACTGTGTGTTTCGATGTACATGTGATTAATAAAGAAATTTTATCTTATGTTGGAAATCAGATTTGAAAATGGGAGTAATGCTGATTTTCTGAATTGCTCAGAAGCCTGTACCATGCCTGGCAGACAACTGCTGTCCCTTACTCCTGTGGACTATGGTTTCTGTACCAAGATGTGCATTTAAGCACCTAAACAAACGATTTTTTTTGGCTTTCTTCAAACACTAGGTTACACTGTCAAATCCCTGTCCTCAAACCAATGCCCCACCATTCATAATTAGCTGCAGCAGGGAATAATTACAGTCCCTTTGTTGTTATTGCTGACACTGGAGATTAATGACTGCTTTCTTATCTGCAAGATAGAAAGCCTCCTTCCTTTTACTAACATAAAGTAGGGCATTGCGTCGATCAATAGTTGTATAATGACCCCATATAGTTTTAGAATTGCTTGACTATTTTGCGTTCTTGTAAGGCGCATCATTTGCAAGGCATTTACATTGTGAATATTGACATCCTGATAGTTGGATGCACTTAATATGGACACGTTCCAAACAACACCAGGCTTTGTTACAGCAAAATTTTTGAAGCTAAATATCGTCCTGGTTTTCTGGAGAAACTGTAAGAAAGCAGTATAGAAATGCCAGCTACAGGGTGCACATCTGAAAGAGATATTTAGCATTTTGTTTCAACATCCAACTCATCTCTCGGATTTCCATCTGTGATTGGACATGTCCCTGCACCCTCTGCATTCAGAGAGAAAGGATTTCTTGACAAAACCTTCTGTTGCACTCAACAAAACTGTTCACAGAAAATGGCAAACCTGCACATTTCTCTTCTTGTTAATGAGTTTTTTGCTGAGGTTCACAATGCCATGTCCAAGAGATTAATTTCCAGTTCCTGAGGCTCCCACGACATATTGGCAATGAAAGTTAGTGCTGTGCTTCCAAAAGCTTTTTGCTGGACTTGAGTAGGCAGGAGTGTGTCAGGATTTGAAGGCATTGGTAGTGGTGGATGGCCGGGTGGGGAAGAGTGGGCAGAGTTAGCTAATGATTATCGCCCAATGACCACTGTTATAATGAGTAATGGAATTCCAGAGGAAGTGGTAGAGGCGGGTACAATTACAACACTTAAAAGACATTTAGACAGGTACATAGAATCACAGAATCATAGAACAGTACAGCACAATACAGGCCCTTCGGCCCACAATGTTGTGCCAACCTTTAAACCTTTACATGGATAGAAAAGGTTTAGATCGATATGTGTCAGATGCAAGAAAATGGGACTAGCTTGGATGGACATCTTGATCGGCATGGACAAGTTGGGCAGAAGGGTCTGTTTCTGTGCTGTTTGACTCTATGGCTCTGTGACTCTGTGGCACTCATTATATTGGCTGGAATTACTAGCAAGTACCCACCCTTTCCCTCTCACTCACGGTTACCCAAGACATGCCCCATTCAAAGGCTAATTCCTTTTGGAAATTCTGAGGCAGGGGATCACTCCTGTTTTCTACAGCCTTGGAAATATAACAAAAATCTGCAGATGCTGGAAATCTGAAATAAAAACTGAAACACTTAGCAGGTCAGGCAGCATCTGTGGGAAGAGCAACAGTTAATGTTTCAGGTCCTAGACTATTCCACAGAACTGGGAAGGTGAAAACTATTAGTTTTCTGCAGCAGGCAAGGTGGGGGAGAGATGGGCAGAACAAAGTGAATATCTTGGATAGGGTGAGACCAAGTGAAAGTCAGAAGCCCTTTGTGCTTCTTTATCTGTGTGGCGTTGCTTTGGGACATGCTCAGAGACCAAACTATACAAAGAAAGATAAAAACTGAGTCAAAATGATTGGAACAAGTTGTTTGCTCTTTGAGTATGTCCCAATGATACATGACCCAGGATTCACCAAAAGAAACACACTTAAGAAGTGTGTTGGACACTGATTTCTCCAACAAATCTGATAAACCTGCAGGTCCCTCTACCATTGCACATTTTTATTAAAAAGCATAATTTACATTCATACATTATTTTATCATAACCATCTGTAATATTCCATAGTACGTTAGATGGAGCGAGTTATCCCCAGGTGCACTAATAGTTAGGTAAATATTTTACACACAGCAGTCTTCTGATGGTGCTAGCTGAAGGACGAAACATTGGCTGGGCTTGCCAGGAAAGCAAAACAAAACAATAGCCTAACAACAGAGAAATATGATTTCTCATCTCTTCAGAAAGATTTGCGGGCGTACTGTGAACCGTGGGAGTTCCCCTGGTGTTATCAATCCTGTTAACTATCCTTGGCATCTTTTTCTTTACCTTTTGATTGCTTTCCTCTTTATTGAAGGTGTCATCCTTGTCCAATATGAGAAATGGTCACATTACTCAGTCTGCTATGATTAGAATGCATCTCTCTGATTCCTTGAATTTGCTGCCTCTCTCTCCTTTTGCCTTTTCTTTTCAAATCAATCCTATTCATCACTTTCCGTTGACATCTCTGTCAGTTTGCTTGTGCTTAGGAGCTGAGTGCTGGGAGTTGAATATTATCAGTGTCACAGATCAGAGATGTAGGGGAGTGAAAGGATCCTGTGTAGGAAAAGCCATGATTCATGCAAACATAGGAAGCGATTGGCATTTGGATGTGAGTTGTCCAGGTCTGAGAGGACGAGGTCCATCGCGAGTCTGGTTCAGGAGTCACCCTCACAGAGCTGATGGTGTGGATGACTCAGACCCTCCATCACAGCTACCGATGAGGCTGCTACATTGTCAGTCAGGAAAGGCTCAGGATATGAATTAGGCAGGCTGGCATTTATACATATGCACACATCAACTTAAGCAATAACCAATGGAAAGAGCTCACAATTATACATCCACAGAATGCCCTAAGTGCTTTACAAGCAATGATGTATAATGAAAGTGTAGCTGAAATAACAGACACATCACTGCCTATCTTTGGACAGAAAGCTCTCATAAACAGCAATGTCTCCGATAGGGTGAAACCTTGCTAAAGACCAGATATTCCTGCTGTTTAGTGATGTTAGTTGAAGGTGAATACCAGCCCAGGAAGCTGGGCCAAACTCTTGCAGTCAGACCCTCAGTTTAGCATCTCTGAAAGACAGCAGGATGGACAGTACAGTACTCGGTGCTGATGATGGGGGGTCAGCCTGAATTCTGTCCTCAAATCACCAGAAACAGCGTTAATTTCATGTCCGTCTGCTTCAGAATGAGCTGCGTCTGACATTTCTACACATTTTCGGAATGTTTTAAACATCTGCTGATCAGGTGTGACATGCTTAAAGGTACCCTCGAGATACAGCTTGATATTGATGTCAGACTATGATGGGTACCTTGGGTGTGAATTGGAGTGGGATTCAATTCAGATAATAGGATGTAGCGACACAGAGACAGGCCCTTCATCCCAACTGGTCCATGCCGACGAAGATTCCCATCTAAGCTAGTCCCATTTACCCATGTTTGGCCCATATCCCTCTAAACCTTTCCTATCCATGGACATGTACAAGTATCTTTTAAATGTTGTTAGGCTCCTCCCCTCTGCTGCTAAGTCTGCTGGTTCTCAAAACCAAAAGGATATGTGCACAACAGGCCAGGAAACAAGCTGCCTTTCCTTTCGAACAACGGCAGCTGTTGGACGTGCGGTGCTTCTCACTGACATTACAGTGAATATAACCAAGATGTCAAAAGGTCTCAGCCCAGTCCACCTGTTGTCAGTCTGCTTGATGGGACATTGGACATCATTCACTAAGGCCTTTGAAGAAGATTTGAAAGGTTAATAGATGGAGATGAAGAGTGCAAGAGAAGAAAAAGAGTGAAATATGAGGCATCAGAATACTGTGAAGATCATCAAAACCTACTAACTTGTTCACTGTCACTGTTAATTTGTCACTGTGGAAAAGGACCTGTAATTAACCTGTGTGTAGACTAAACCCCAGATAATACCCATACATCTTCTATGATGCAGTTTCTGGTGAACACATCAGCTCCTTCCCTGTGACCGTTGGCACTGAACTTTGTGAAATGTACTGAGACAAAGGAGTTGTTCCAGGAACACTAGTTCCTGTGGGAGGTCCTTGAGGTCTTTCAAATGAATCAGAATCACTGACTTATGTGACGTGAAATGTGTTGTTTTGTGGCAGCAGTACAGTGCAAAGACATAAAAATTACTATAAATTACAAAACAAATAAATAGTGCAAAAAAGGAATAACGAAGCAGTGTTCATGGGTTCATGGACCGTTCAGAAATCTAATGGCGGAGGGGAAGAAACTGTTCCTGAATCACTGAATGTGGGTCTTCAGGCTCCTGTACCTCCTTCCTGATGGTTATCACGAGAAGAGGGCATGTCCCGGATGGTGAGGATCAAGTCTACATCGTAAGTATTTGAGGGTCAAATGTGACAAGCCTTCATCGTAAGTATTTGCATGAGTGCATTATATCAATGTTAATCATTGTCAGAGACAATTTAAGTGTATTGGTTCATGTTAGATGACTCTCTCAGCTAAATTCAGCACATATAAAATGTTAATTACACATCCCAATAGAATTTTTCCCAAGTGAATTTCAACTCCATTTTTCCCTTATATTCTTGTAAATCTGTGTGCAAGACTGACAAATGTATGATTGTTTGCAGTGGAGATCATGGCTGGAATTGCAGTCAAAGCTTAAACCACAGAGGGTTTTTATTATTGAACATCCTTGCAGTCTGTACACTGAACCTAGGGATGTAATTGGACTCCAAAGTAAGGATCAAAGAGTCCGAGGGGTGAATATCATCCTCCCGTTCTGTGTAACAGTCCGATGGGCTGAACAACCTCCTCCTGTCCCCATGTAACAGTCCAATGGGCTGAATGGCCTCCTCCTGTCCCCATGTAACAAAGCTGAAGTGGTACAAGTGAAGGCTGATGGGTATTTATGAAGAATTTAATTAGTGAAGTGAACCACCCTTGTCCCTTCATTAGACAAGAAAAATATTGTTTTGTTTGAAGATTCCATTTGTTTAGGTGATTCAAATGTAAGAAATGCTTATTAAATCTAATTAGGAGGGCCAATGAAATTGTTACAAAAGAATAAATTCTGTTTTTTAATTGCAAAGCCAAGCGTACTTACAAAGTAACGCACCATCAATGAATGTTTTCAGGGAGGTCTGTGTACCAGTGTGCCTGTGTACCAGTGTGTCTGCCCGTGTTGACCCTTTCTTTACACATTCCTGCATACTGGGAGGAAGGGTGGGGGGTGGGAGGAGGGTGGTTGTTGGGGGGGGAGGTGAAGGGAGTTGGGGGGGAGGGGAGAGGATTGGTGGAAGAGAGGGGGGGAGGGAGGAGGGGGGTTGTGGGGTGGAGGGGGTGCAGGGGGAGAGTTGAATGTTGTGGAGGATGGGGAGGGGGATTGTGGGGGAGGGGGAGGTGGCTTGCGGGAAGGTGAATGGGGTTATGGGGGAGGGGGAGGTGGGTTGTGGGGGAATGGTAGGGAGTTGTTGGGGAGGGGGGAGGTGGGTTGTGGGGTGGAGGGGGTGGGGGAGAGGTGAATGGGGTTGTGGGGGAGGAAGGAGGGGGCTGTAGGGGGGAGGGGTGGAGGTTGTTGGGGGAGGGGGAGGTGGGTTGTGGGGGGAGGTGTTTGGGGGGAGGGGAAGGGAGTAACGAGTGTATGTCTGTTATCAGACACTATGCTGCACTTTTCCTCTTTAGAAATGTGAGTAATATCTGGGCCACTGAAGTCCTTCAGGACGGGAGATCTGCCGTCCACGTCCACATTCAGCCCGCGAGGTTGATTTACTTTAAGCTCTCAGAAGTGGCACAGCACAGGCATTCAGTGGAAGGCCAGGTCTCCATCTCAGTGATGTACAGGGACATCCCAGCAATGAACTCAGAACAGCACAGGAACAGGCCCTTCAGCCCACCATGTCTGTGCTGTCCACGATGCCAGATCCAGGAAAATAAATGAACTTGCATGGCCCAGCCTGCTGTGGCCCCCATTCCAACCCAACCAGATCCCAACTTTTTACAATGCTGGAAAATGGTGCTCTATGTTAATGCTATTTGGCATCAGCCTTTCTCTGAAAAACCCCAAGTCACTTCAGTCTCATGGTAGGTAGGCACAGTAGTGTAGCGGTTAGCGTAACGCTTTACAGCGCCAGTGATGCGGGTTCAATTCCCACCACTGTCTGTAAGGAGTTTGTACGTTCTCCCCGTGTCTGCGTGGGTTTCTTCCGGGTGCTCTGGTTTCCTCCCACATTCCAAAGACGTACAGGTTAGGAAGTTGTGGGCATGCTATGTTGGCTCCGGAAACGTGGCGACACTTGCGGGCTGCCCCCAGAACACTCTGCGCAAAAGGTGTATTTCACTGTGTGCTTCGATGTACACGTGACTAATAAAGATCTGATCTGATCTGATCTGATCTGATCTGATCTGATCTGATCTTATCTTATCTTATTAATTTGCAGCCACAACTCGAGTCTGAGTGAACACACCTTGGATTACTCACAGGGATATTATCAACCAAAATTTTGGAGTCAGACAAGGGTGGGTGACTTTGTAATGCTTGAAGTCTGCAGTGCAGCAGTAACTGGTGGTGGAACAGGGAGTGTTCCAACGCTTACGTTGGAAATTAGTTTAACTATAACTCACGGATGAACTTGGAAGACCTTTCTTCCTTGGATGCATACACAGTTTGCAGCTTCTTGGGTAAAGGAGGGGTGATGTGAGGAATTAATGTGTCTGATACAGTTCCTCTTCATAAAACATTCAAACAAATGTGACTGGAATGTTTGTGTGTTGTTTGACATTAGGTGTACCATGGCAGTGAAAATTGATTGTCTACTCACGACTGTTGTGCATGATCCCAAGTGTCAAATGTAATTTCATTTAAGATAAGCATTGATAATAATAACTAAATTTGTCATTGTCTTTATGTGGATTCTCTGAAAGGTTTGTCCTTGCCACCTCCAGATTTGTTGAGGACCTTTGTGCCTGATGGAATCTACATGTTGATGCTATAAACTCGAAAGCTGACATCAGAAACCTCATACACCGGTCGGGCGTTCAGCTCTGAATCTGCAGTGCTACTGACAAGAGCTTTTACATTTACATTGCTGGCATATTTTACATGAATTCCAACAGATCATTGGGGATGATGATTTCAAAATCCATTTGGCACATCCTTGATCAGCAGACAACTCAAACCTTGTGTGGCAAATTGGTTCTATGGCCACATTTAAATACTTCTCTAAATCAGGCCATTCATTGAGAGGAGCACTCAGGTCTGCTTCCAAAGAAAAATATTTTATCTCAGCAATATATGGAACTGTGATTGGAATATTCTCTCAACCTCCACTATCATCTTGTTTGAATAATAACATTTCCAAGGAATATTTTGGTTTTTTTTCACTTGGACATTAAATGCCTCCAATTCTTCATAGAACATAGAACATTACAGCATGGTACAGGCCCTTCAGCCCACAATGTTGTGCCGACATTTTATCCTGCTCTAAGATCTATGTAACTCTTCCCTCCCACATAGCCCCCTATTTTTCTATCATTCCTGTGTCTACCTAAGAGTCCCTTATATGTCCCTAATATATCTTCCCCCATAACCTCTGCAGGCAGTGCGTTCTGCACACCCACCACTCTCTGTGTAAAAAACTTACCCCTGACATCCCCCTGATACCTTCCTCCAATCACCTTAAAATTATGACCCCTCGTGTTAGCCAATGTAGCACTGGTTAAAAGTTTTGTTTTAGTTTTGTTCACCAATCTTTGCCTAGTAAAGTTAGCACTCTATAGTTTGCTTCAACTATTACAGACTTTTATAACACATGTGTCCTGCTTGACGTCATACCATCAGTACTTTGGCAGAGTTTGTGTTGAGACTGTCTGCACTGTCCAAATGTAGATAGCTGAGATTTCTCTACCTATCATAGGACAAGCATATTATTCATCATGCAGGTGGTTTACCTGTTCCTTGATCGAGGGATCTTGATGCCAATTGCATTAGTAACAAAGATGCTCATAGTCACACAACATAGAAATGAGTCCTTCAGCCTGCTGAGTCCATGCTATCGGGGGCATCTGCACATCCCATTTTGTTCTCCCTACATTCCCATCAACTCCTCCCCCCTCCACCTACTGCCCCCCAGATTTTACCCCTCACCTACACACTAAGGGTAATTTACAGCAGCCACTTAACTTGTATGTCCTTGGGATGTGGGACAAAACCGGAGCACCCTGATGAAACCCACACAGTCACAGGGAGAACGTGAAAACTCCACTCAGACAGCACCAGAGGTCAGGATTGAACCCAGGTCATTGGAGCTGTGAGACATCAGCTCCACCAGCTGTGCTGTGTGCCACATGACTCAATGTGACACTGGTCTAATTCTGCTCCTTCTGAATTGGCTTCAATGTTACATAGTTTCATGTTGAACTAATTTCCTCTCTGCAAGAATCGCATTGTTAGCACAGTTCTGGTTGGTTGTCCAGCTGTGAAGATATGCTCAAAGTCTCCTCAAAGAAGTACAACATCCTCACTGATTCTTGGGAGTCTCTGCTGTATGACTGCTCAAAATGAAAGAACGTTGGGGCTTGTATTGAGAACCTTGAGGCCAAACCTTGGGAGCATGCAGACACCTTGCCTAAGTGGTGGAAGGAGTGAACCACCTCAAAACTGCCCACCTGGCCAAGCCATTGACCACCACCTGCCCCACCTGTGGATGAGCCTGTGGCCTCCTCGGCCATCTATGACCCCACACAATTGGAATGAAGGTAAGTCATCCTCAATCCCAATGACTACATAACCAAAGATAGCACCTTAGTGCCTTAAATGAACAGATGAATGGTGAATAGCTGCCAGTACACCACCTCAGCCTTGTAATGCTTTGTTCTGGAAGTGCACAATTTAATGATTCACTAAAGCTGCAATGTTTGGACAAATCCTTTAATGCAACAAATTATTCACAAGCTGTATTTCTCCTGCACTTTGATCTCTTGTGTCAAGCTTTTTCCCAGGGCGACAATGGCTAACACAAGGGGACATAATTTTAAGGTGATTGGAGGAAGGTATAAGGGGGATGTCAGGGGCAAGTTTTTTTTACACAGAGAGTGGTGGGTGCGTGGAACACACTGCTGGCAGATGTTGTGGGGGCAGATACATTAGGGACATTTAAGAGACTCTTAGATAGACACATGAATGTTAGAAATATAGGGGGCTATATGGGAGGGAAGGGTTAGATAGACCCTAGAGCAGGATAAAATGTTGGCACAACATTGTGAGCCGAAGGGCCTGTACTGTGCTGTAATGTTCTATGTTTCTATGTTTTAACTTTCTCCCATTTCCAGTGGCTGTGGATTGCAAAGATCTTCCAGTCATTGGCTTTTGGAACTACCCAACTGGTAAATGTGTGATAATCGTCAATTAAAATAGTCTGTTATGCATTCCAAGTATCATTTGCCATTCTCCTCTTAGCTGTGACTGAACCATATGCTTGACTGTGTATCCCTCAGTGTATGTGCTCTCTGCCCTTGAACCACCAGTTATTGTTTCCGGCCTGAACAATGATGGTGCTACTCTCAGGATTTCACTGTGCTTTGTTCAATGTTTTTGTCCTGTGGTTATTCGTGTCTCTCTGTCTGTCAGAGTACCACTGACTCTCTCTGCCTTTTTAAACGCCACTGTCTGTGTGCTGCACTCCAGTTAAGTGGTTCACTGTGACCAATGGGCATTGAAAACTTCAGTGTCCCAGCCATGTTCCCTGTCACTGTCTGTCAGGTTCCAGTGGTTTTCCTGATTGACTTCTGGGTCAGGTTGCCAAACACCTTTGTTTTTGGTTTTCAGCGATCACTAATCCTCAGCAACTTCCACAAAACCTGCTTTTTTTTTGTAATTTTAATACACCCTTCCTTCCCCCCCCCCCCCCCCTTGGCTATCTTTACCAACAGTTATGGTGTAATGGTGAGGGTGAGGGTGGAACTATAGTGGAGCTGGTGACAACTGTGCTGAATAACTCTGGAAAGCACTAAAGGCTTACAAAGTTATTGAAGACCAGCAAGACCAGCAACGCTTGTGTCAAGTGTACAGTTGTATCACATGCATAATGAATCATTTGCATTTTTATGTACAATGATACCAAGGCACCTCCAACAAACTTCCTGTGGAAGTGGAGCTTCATTTCCAAGCTAATGGGGAAACTCTTCAACCTGTGGTAACTACACTACAGAATCAAGGTTCAAGAACCAAACTTCAGTCAATGCGCTGCAATGTGTCAATAACATTTGCATTTGCATTTGCTTGGAGGCCAAGTTCCAAGGCCATTGATTTCTTCACTGAAACAACAGACGTTGGGTTTTTTCTCAATATACACAGGTCAAGGGTCCTCTACCATCCTGACCCCAATGCACTACTTTCAATAAAGGTTCTCAGTGAGCTGTGGACCACTTCCCATATCTTGAGCCTTCTCTCTGTGGAGGAATACATTGATGATCCATGACAAGTTTCATTTATGTATCAGCATAACATTTGGCCAATTGCCAATTAATTGTCAGTGCGCTCTCCCAAGCCAACATCCCCAGCGCTGGGGCCCTGCATGCCCAACACCAAACTCTGAAAGCAGACACTCTGTCCCAAGCTCTGTTGTGAGTGGAGATTGCCTGGTGGACAGAGGAAAAACTTCTGAGGATGTGCTCAGTTTTCTTGAAGTGCAACATCCTCACTAACTCTGAGAATCTCTGGCCTGTGACTGCTCGAAGCAGAGAGGGAGAACTTGAAATGGCTTTGAGAACCTCAGATCAGACATCAGGAGCACACAGGCAGAAGCCATGCTCCATCTCAAACTTCCCGCCCCATTAGCCATCTCCTGCCCCATATGTGGAATTGTTTGCAGTTCCCACTTTGGCCTCCAGCCAGCTTGGAATAGTCAACCAGGGTGGAAGCAAGTCACCCTCAATCCTGAGGGACTGCTTAAGAAGAAGTCTAATACCCCTCTGATCAAAAGTTGGTCAAGAGATTTGGATTTCAGGAGTCCAAAGGAATCTGTTTGTAAGTATCGCCTCTAAACATTGTGTACCACAATCCTGCTTATTTTGTCCAAGTTCTATCATTACTGCAGCCTCTGCTCTTTTTTTCTCCCAGAATTGTACTGTTACAGGACTGAAATGTCGCAGAGGTTAATCGTAACTGACTATTTATAAACCAGACAAACTTGGCGAATGGCCAGATTGGATCACTGGTGACAGGTGGCATGTTCCAACTTGGGGGTTGCTCCCTGCACAAAGTTTGCACCCTCTGTGCTCTGCTACTCAAAGAAATCTGGTTCTGATTTCTCTGTGAGTGGCAAACTTTGTTGTCATGAATTCCCAACAGTTCCAGAATCTTCGAGGAAGGGAGCAGTTGTGTGATCCATTTTCAGAAATGTCAGCTACACATGCCCAAGTGAATATCAAGAACTCACTGGTCCTTCTCTAACCATCACACCTCCTAACACAAGTCACAGCTGCCAACTCACAGGATCACTATTTGCCATTGTCTGTAATAAAATTGATGGACAGGAAGCCAGGAAAACTCGCTCGGAAATGCCACAATTCCCAGCTGTCTACTTGGAGCAATCACCTCAGCAACCAGACTCGAATTTCACGTTGTGTGAGCAACTAATAACCCAGCCAAGCTAATTGCTCGTCCTAGGAACCACCTGAAGGATCGTACAGAGAGACGCGGAGGACTGAAACTGCCCACCTCATAAATTCAGTGCTACACTCATGAACTTGAGTAACACACTATGCTGAGAGGCCAACAGAGACTCGGATACTCCCATAATAATTAAAAATTAATGAGGGGTGCGGATGCACATGTATGTACGTTAAGAGTGTTTAGAAGGGCTCTCAAAGCAGTCAAATTTAAAACCAACACAAGCCCTTGCATAACATAGAACTCTGTGTCAGAAATACAAAACATTAACTAAACACACGAGAACTGAGGAAGCCACAGAAGTATTTTTCAAAAAAAATCAAGCTGCATGCTATAATAAAATCAGAAACTGGGAACTCAGCAATTCAGGCATTACCTGTGGAGAGAGGGAGAGAGAAAGAGGGTTAACTTTTTGGGTCAAGAACTCTTTGGCAGAATGGTCAACTGCCAGTGTTAAATCTCTTCTTCTCGCTAAACAGATGCAGACCAACCTGCTGAGGGCTCTCAGCAGTTTCTGATATTTTCTTCAGATTTCCAGCATGCTGAGAGTGTTGTTCACCCAGGGGGAGGTGGTGATTCAGAAACAGATTTTATTTTTGAGCTGCATGCTCTGCCCAAGATTCGATGGAAAACCAGTTTCAAAAATTTGAGAATTAAATTGATGTGAAGGACTTTAGTTGTTTGAACAGGATTGCAGCATTTCCAACACAGCACTCCATGAAGCAAATCCCATGAACATCTGAGACACAAGAGATTCTGCAGATGCTGGAATCTGGAGCAACGCACACAAAATGCTGGAGGAACTCAGCAGGTCAGGCAGCATCTATGGAGGGAAATAAACAGTTATTTCCCATGTGTTTCCCATGAACATCTGATGCCTCTGGGTCTGACCGATGACATTGTACATGTTTAAACCTTCCCATGTCACAGGGGCCAGTAAAAGAATGGGTTGGACAGTTTATCATCCCTTGTATCAGTGTGCAAAATAAAAAGCAGGTAGGAAAGCGGAAACCTTTGTAATGTGTCTGTCGTATGTCACAAACCTTTCCTGCAACAACTCTCAAAGGTTTTGCTGCCAGGTTAAGCCTAGTTCTGGGATCAATCACTCTTTGGGAAAAGAATTGCCCCTGATGTCCACCGTGGTGACAACCTTTTCCAAGGCATGGCACCAACTTCAGTTCCTGAACAAATTCAAAACTGTGGCCTTGTTGTTCTCGTGGATTACACCTTGGAGTCAGGGAAACAGGCCCTTCAGCCCATGGCATCTATGCTGACCATCACACCTGAGAGGAGCTGCAGCTGGACATTCTTCCTGCAAATGTAGTTGTCAGGGACATTTCACAAGAACTCACTGCTCCACTGACTGCCTTTTCTACCTCTGAAGTTAGTACTGGATTAAAAGGAAAGACATTGCCTTCATTTACTGTTCCTTGTCACTGCTCGACCTCCTCACCAAAGCCTCACTTGTCAAAGCCTCTGTATGTCCACCTGGAGCAGTCCTTCTCAAAACGTCCATTGCGTTACAGCTCCCAGCCTTCATAAATCAAGCGCTCTGCAAGTGCTGAATGTGACATAACCCTTGTACCGAATCTGTTCTGACGAACTTCTGCTCTGCTTGATGATGGAATTAATTGCAAAAAATATAAGCTCTCAAAGCTCCAACATTTTTAATAGAAAAACACATTTCACATTTGGTTTGGTACCTTGTGTGTCCGCAGAGGTTTCACAGTTAATGAAGTTGGTTTTGAAGTGTTGTCACTGTTGTACATCGGGGAACAGCAATGATTTTGCAGAAAGTGAGATCCCACAAAGAGACAGAAGTGATATTGACCTGGGGCAAAATATTGATCAGGGCAACAGAGGCAACACCCCATCTTCTCTTCAAGATAGTGTAGAGAGATCTATTATGCAGAGGAGGATACATGAGCCTTGTGGTTAAGTTACTGGACTAACAGCCAGAACTCTGGATCATTAATCCAGAGACGGGAGTTTAAATCTCCCTGTGGCAACAGTAATTTAAATGCAGGCAATTCAGTCTGGAATTAAAAAAATAACATGTCTCAGTAATGATTGGATTGACATTAAAAACCCATCTGGTTCACCAATACCCTTCAGGCTAATCATTTTCTCAAATTCCATTGATTCTGGAATGGTTCCCATGGATTGGAAGGTAGCAAATATAACCCCGCTATTTAAAAATGAGGGTGAGGGGATATAGGGAACGAGAGACCAATTTGCTTGACATCATGATTTGGGAAATTGCAGGAATCTGGTCATGAAGAGGTGACAGCACTTGGAAACCAACATGGCTGGGTAGGGATGAGCTGGATTTGCGAAGAGAAAATCGTGTTTAACAAATCTGGATTTCTTTGTCTTGAAGTTGTAACCAAAGATCAGTATAAGAGGAACCAGTTGGTGTGAGTTATTTGGACTCTCGGAAGACCTGGGTAAGGTCCATGCAACAGATGATCAAACAAAATTGAATTGTCACTGGGCAGAGACCTCGACTATTTACTGTCTATTTCGGGGATTTAGATGAGGGGCAAAAGCAGAAAATGCTGGAAAAACTCAGCATGTCAGGCAGCTGGAAAGAGAAAACGGTCAGTGTTTTGGGTCTCATTCAAAACCTGACAGTTTCTCTCTCCACAGATGCTGCTCGGCTTGCTGAGTTTTTCCAGCATTTCCTGTTTTAGGTTTCCAGCTTCTGCAGTTTTTGATGTTCATTTATTTGTGGGTTTTCTGTTGAAGCAAAGCTAGGTGGCAGCGTAGGATGCAGGAATGTTTTGGGAGGATATGGGCAGGCTAAGTGAGTGGGCGAGGATATGGCAGGTAGAATACAGTGCAGGCAAACTGAAGGACATCCAGTCTATTAGGAAAAAGTAAAAAGCTGGGGGATGTTTCAAATGTTGGGAGAGTGAAAGGTGTTGGTGTTGACTGAGCCCTGGGTGTTCCTGAACACATATCACTGGAACCACACCACCAATTTTGGTGTCATCCGCAAACTCGCTAATCATGTCACCTACAGTCTCATCCAGATCATTAACGTATGTTGTCAACAAATGGACCCAGCACTGATTAGCCCACCACACAGAACCTTGTCAAAGGCCTTGCTAAAGTCCATGTAGACAATGTCTACCACCTTGCCTTCATCAATCCTCTTTGTCACCTCTTCAAAGAACTCAGTCAAATTTGTGGGACACTATTTTTCTACACACAAAGCCATGCTGACTGTCCCTAATCAGCCCTTGCCTTTCTAAATGCAGACAAATCCTGTCTCTCAGAATCCCCTCCAGTAACTTTCCCATAACTTACGTTAAGCTCACCGGCCTGCAGTTCCCCGGCTTGCCTTTGCTTCCTTTCTGAAAAAAGGACATAACATTAGCCATCCTCCAGTCTTCTGGTACCTCACCTGTGGCAAAGGAAGATACAAAAATCTCTGCCAGGGCCCTGCAATTTCTTTCCTTGCTTCCCACAATATCCTGGGATACACTTGGTCAGACCACAGGGATTTATCTACTTTTTCGTGCCCTTGTTTAATAAATTCTGCCTCATCCAAACCCTTCCAAGTTCTACCCGTATAGCCTGATTGGATGATCCCCCAGGAATATTCTCTTCAAGCACGACCATGATGTTTTCCCTCATCAAATCTGCAGCCCCCCTTCCTGCGTGCTCCTGATGTAACACGATCCCAGATATCCATTCCCTGTTCAGAGAAGTCATGGACCATGGGTTTGCAGGAGTCACTGGGGACATTGCATTCCTTCAAGGAGACCTTGAGTATCAATCATAGAAATTTTCTTCTGTCCACCTCATAATCGCATGCTCTTTTACAATATTCAAACTTCATTACTTTTGCTGCCATTTTCCACCCTGCACTCACCTTTAAATGGTTCATCTGACTCTGGAGATAATGAGTGACAAACGTTCATTGCAAGGTCACAGCCCACCTGTGTCTTCACCAAACTCTTCCCACCCTGCTTCCTGCAAGGACTTCACTCCATTCTCTCAGTTCTTCTGTGTCCACTGTAATTACTCTGATGACAAGACTTTGCACACAAGTACCTTCCTTCCCGAGCCATGGCTCCCTCTGCTGGGCAGAGCCTTTGGCCACATCTCATCTTTTCCCTTCACCCCTCTCCTCCTGGACGGAGCAAGGACCTACCTGCCCACAAAACCCTGCATTTAATTGAGCTGCTTCCACCAGCTCCAAAAGATTCCTCCACAAGACACAATTTTCCTTCCCCTTTTAAAGGGACTCTTTTTCTGTGTGACTCCTTGGTCCCCTCTTCTATCCTTCTAACCACTTTCCTCCTCGTGGCACTTTCCCATCAACGCAGGAGATGCCACACTTGTCCAAGACAGAAAATGAGGTGCTGTTCCTGAGGATTTTCCGTCTTGGAACCTTGCAGCCGAATGGCATGAACATTGAATTCTCCCACTTTAAGTAATCCCCACCCCCCCCCCTTCCCCACAACCCCCAAACATTCTTCCTCTTTTCTTCCCTTTCCTAGCCTAGTCTTTCTTCTAACCCTTTTTTTCTCTCTCCTTACCTTTGACCCATCCCCCAGAGAATCTGCTCTCCCCTTCGCCCCACACCTGTCTATCACCATCTCTTACCTGCATCTACCTATCAGCACCTTGTGCCCACCCCACCTCCCCTCTTTTGTCCACTTATCACTGCTCTGCTTTTCCCTCCTGTACGTATATCAGGCTTCCCCTTTCCCTATCTTCAGTCTTGAAGAGGATCATGACCCGAAACATTGACTGCCTACTTTTCTCCATGGGTGTTGCCTGGCCTGCTGTGTTCCTCCAGCGTCACAGTGTTTTTCCTCAGGGGATCTATCTCACTCTCACTCTGACCTCTGACTGTGGTCTCCAGTGTGATTGTCATAAAACCCAAGGTAAGCTTGAGGAACAGCACCTCATCTTCAGTCTTCCACACTCACTATGAACTTCTACAACTTCAGCTGACTTATTTCTCTGTCTGGATCAGAACTGCCGATTTCTGTCAGTTGTCCATCTGTGACATTGGTTTAATTTGTCCCTCACCATTAGCACAGCCTGACTTGCTGAGCATGCCCCACAGCCCTGTACTTCACACCTTTTCACACTCCTGCCTGATCCTCACTGTCTCATTACCCTCATTGACACAATGACGAGGTGACCTTTACCATGTATCCCACAGCAACCCTGGCCTCGCACTGTCAAGGATCACCTTTCTTCTATTATCGCTTCCTTGGTTAAACCTAGGCTGCTTTCTCTCTTTCCCACTTATGAAAAAGGGTCTTCAACCTGAAACCGTTTCTCCTTCCACAGACACTGCCTGACCTGCTGAGTGTTTCCAGCATTTTCCATTTTTATTTCAGATTTCCAACATGTTCAGTTTTGCTTTGATTTTCAAGCTGTGGTATTTCACAGGGAAGCCCAGTTTTCTTCATGTCAACTGCACGGGCAAATCATGACAATACCAGCACTTTGAAACATGGGGAGCATGCCACACCATGCTGTTCTAATGCTCCCAACTCTGAGCTGGGGAAAAAAAGGCTGTCTATGTGAATCACTCATTATTCAGTCTTGGTGAAGTCAGATGTTTGTGAAACACACTGGTAGTTTTGTAAGCTTTTTACAGAATTGATCCATAACACCAGGTGCCTTTTACATTTCCCCTTTTTTCTATTTAATCTGGCCTGGCACTTGGTGCACTGCTGTCTTTTGGTCTTCCTTCCAAGCACTAATGGATGTCAAATCTATCTCTGGCACTGGGGATGTTGTCAATATGTTCTGCTGATGTCTGTGGGTCCTAAGGCAGGAGCTGTCCAGGTGCTGAATGATGTTTCTTCTCACTGAGCTTCTGGCAGGAGTATGATTCATCTAATGCATCAATTAATTGCTGAGTAATATCCAAATCCAGGGCATAAACATGTATGTGTCAGGCTTTTAAGAGAGTCTGTAATTCATATGAGTTTGTGATATCGCTGAATATTTGACACATGGAGATGAATTAAATTCCAAAGAAAGGTCACTCCTACATTTCACTTTGACTCTTGCCTTGTTCAGAACATTTCCACCTCTCTCAGTTTTCTTTTCAAAAATAGAACATAGAACATAGAACAGTACAGCACAGTACGGGCCCTTCAGCCCATGATGTTGTGCTGACCAATATAAACCTTATTCTCATTCAATCTATCCCCCTCTCTACTTCACCTCCCATAACCCACAATTTTTCTTCTGTCCATGTGTCTATCTAATAGTCTCTTAAATGACCCTATCATATCCACCCCTACCACCACCTCTGGCAGTGCATTCGAAGCACCCACCACTCAGAACGAACCCACCACTCTGTACAAAGCTTCACTCACCTCCACATCCTCACCTGCACCAACAACTTGCTTCCAATATCTGTCATGACTCTGCACTAAGCTGAAGACCTTGAACTCCCTATACACTCGACCACATGGCCAGATTCTGCTCTAACTCCATCTACATGTTTACAGATGACACCACTGCAGTGGGCTGAATCTCAAGTAGTGAGTTAGAGTAGAGGAAGGAGATAGAGAGCCTAGTGACATGGTGTCATGACAACAACCCTTTCCTCAGTGTCAGCAAAACAAAAGAGCTTGTCATTTACTTCAGGAAGAGGGACAGGGCACATGCTCCTTTTTACATCAATGGTGCTGAGGTCAAGAAGGTTGAGAGCTTCAAGTTCCTAGGAGTGAACATCACCAATAGCCTGTCCTGGTCCAACTACGTAAATGTCACGGCCAAGAACGTGCTCCAGCACCTTCATCAGGAGGCTAAAGAAATTTGGCATGTCCCCTTTGACCCTCACCAATTTTTATTGATGCACCATAGAAAGCATCCTATCTGGATGCATCACAGCTTGGAATGGCAATTGTTCTGCCCGAGACCACAAGAAACCGCAGCGAATTGTGGATTCAGCTCAGCACATCACAGAAACCAGCCTCCCCTCTGGAAACTGTCCACACTTCTCACTGCCTTGGCAAAGTAGCCAACATAATCAAAGACCCCTCCCACCCAGGACATTCTCTCTTCTCCCCCCTCCCATCAGGCAGAAGACACAAAGGGCTGAAAGCACCTATCACCAGGCTCAAGGACAGCTGCTATCCCACTATTACAAGACTATTGAACGGTCCCCTTGTATGATAAGATGGACTCTTGATCTCACAATCTACATTGTTATGGCCTTGCACCTTTTTGTCTATCTGGACTGCACTTTCTCTGTAACTGAAACACTTTATTCTGCATTCTGCTATTGCTTTCCCTTGTACTACCTCAACATACTGATGTGATGAAATGATCTGTACGGATAGCACGCAAACCAAGTTTTTCACTTACCTCTGTACATGTGACAAGAATTAACCAAGTTACCTATTGCAACAGGTAAAAACAAAACAGCAAAGACACTTGCTGGATTCACTTTTGCTGCCAGCTCAGAGACAGAATCAGTGGAGGTGGGTGGTCAGACTTGGATGCTAGAACGCAGGGAGGAGGCGGCACGTAAGGAAATGTTTGCATTTCCATCACGTCCTTCATACCCTTCTCAGGACATGGCAAGTGTTTTATGGTATTTTGAAAGCATGATCACTGTTTTAATGTAGGAAGCATGATGGCCAATTTGTGCACAGCAAGTTCCCACAAACAGCAATGATAACAACAAATCAAAAGCTTTTCTTTGATGTTGTTTGGGAGGTTTTACACAAGACACGGTGGGAAAAATCTCACTGCATTTTTCACCGTTTTTTTTATATCTTTGCAGCAGGCTGGGGCATTACATCCACACCTCAACAGGGGCATTACCTTCACACCTCAGCTACAGGTCAGCACTCCCCTCGTCCTGCACTGGAGAACATCAGCCTGGATCACCTGGTCACTGGAGTGGGATGCGAATGCACAATGACCTGAGGATGAGACCACTGTCCACTGAGCCACAGCCGATATGGAATCATGGAGCTTCAGACAGATAAAGAACAGGACGAGGCTCTTCAGCCCACCGAGTCCGTACCGACCATCGACCACCCACTTACACTAATCCCACGTTAATCCCTTTTTTCCCATTCACCCTACATTCCTATTGACTCCCCCTAGATTGTACCCCCACCCACACACTGGGGGTAATTTGCAGCATCCAATTAACCTACCGACCAGCACATCTTTGGGACGTGGGAGGAAATCAGAGCACCCAGGGAAACCCACGCAGTCACAGAGAGAACGTGCAAACTCTACACGGACAGGAGCCAGGATCTGGATTGGACCTGGGTCTCTGATGCTGTCACTGTGCCACTTGGAGAAAAAACCAAGCCAGGCCCGGGTGTGATTAATGTCTCCATTCTCAGGAGCATACTGAGTGGTGAATCAGAACTTTTTGATGCTGCCCTTGCTAATTATAAAACTTGTATTTGTAAAGTTAAAGCACAAAATAGCAATATAAGAGAACATATAATTTGCATAGATTGTACTTACTATTTTAGGTGATACAAATTTGGAACCCACTGTGCTTACTCCAGCTCTCCAGAGCTAATACCCTCATCTCACTCTTTACAGTTAAATTGGTTATTTTTAAATGTCTCCCTTCACTCTTTGACATTATCCTTCCCACCCCAACCTCTCAACGTTCTCCTTGCAATAGAGGGAGAACAGCAAAGAATTCACCAGATCAATAGCATGTAAGTTATGTTTTGAGAAATTAAGGAGAGTGTTCTCTTTGGGAGGATGAGAGATCATCTCCTTGAAACATACAGAGTTCTGACGGCACTTGTCAGGATGGATGCCGAGCTGACATTTTCCCCAGTTGTGGTGTCTGGAACCAGAGGCAAAGTTCCAAAGAAAGGGGCTGGCAGCTGAGATAAGAAGAAACATCCTCACCTGGAGGGTGGTGAACCTTTGGAATTGTTTACCCAAGGGTAAAGTCTCAGTTGCTGCATATATTCAAGACAGATCAAAAGGATTTTAGATATCAAAGAATAGATGATTAGTGCATGGAGGTAAAAGTTCCACTGTGACAGTGAATGGTAATGCAGGCAGGAGTGGCACTGAGGTTCCATGGGCTCCAGAAGCTCTACAACTTGTTCCGTTCTGCACGACATTCACAGCCCTCCTTAACCTGGCAAATCCAGCATGACATTTATGTTCCTGTGCAGATCTTCCAAAGAACTGCACCAAGCCACCCAGGCCTGAGTGGTGTCATCCTGTGCTCAAGCACACCATGCTATGGTGATGAAAGTTGGATAAATTTATGTACCCCCGCCTCTGCTCCCAGAATACCACACACCCTTCAGACATTTAAGCATGCATTCGAATGTCATATTAAAGCTGATGTCTGCACGGTGAATCACGCTCTAATATTAGACAAAACAAGCGAGAATCATGCTGCTGGAATTCACAGGAGTCTGTCAGCTTTATTCTCGTTTCCACCAGAAGTGAATTGGCTAAGTTAACCGAGTGCCATCAGAGAGAAGGATGCAGCTCACAGGACATTTATGAATCGGGCCATTTTATCACATTCACACCTCCATGTGCAAACTACCCACATACACACACATACACACACGCACGCATACACACATACACACACAATACACACATGCACTACACACACATACAGTATACACACAAACACATACACAATACACACATGCACTACACACACACATGCACACACACCCCCACGCACAATACACACATGCACTATGCCCACACACAATACACATGTGCACTGCACACACACACACCGATGCACAATACACATGTGCACTATGCCCACACACAATACACACATGCACTACACACACTCTCTCACACACACACACACACGCACACACACACCAACACACAATACCCATGTGCACTATGCCCACACACAGTACACACATGCACTACACACACTCTCTCACACACACACATACCAATGCACAATACACACGTACACTATACACACACACAAACACACACACTCTCACTCACTCTCTCTCTTTTTAACAATTAACAGTTTTGCCTGATTGCACCATTGTGCACTAAGCAGAAAATTGACAGCACACACATCGCAATATCCATTTGAGAGCAAGGGCGAGATTGATGAAGTACCTTTCTCCGCGAGAGAGGGAGCTCACCAGCTGTGGCAGCAGTTCTGGAGAATAGCAGGCACCCTGTTAATTACCCATGCCTTTCTGCTAAAACAAAATTATACAATTAACAAGGATGTGTATTCATGGTGTGCACTGTACTGAATAATATGACACTGTTGTTTCCTCAGCTAACGTAGCTGGGGGCTCTGTCAGCAGTCAGGATGCCACAGAGTACCAGCTGTCCCTTCATGAGTGAGTGGATGGAACTAAATAGAGCAGCTGATTACCCAGCTCAGAGTCGGTGCCCTTGTGACTGAGAGACTCAGGGTACAACCATTAGGGTCAGGTGGGGGTCAGATCTTCCTTCCTCGGCTTGACCCGTTTTCTCAGTCAATGACCGGGGTGGTGCAGTGGATTGGGGAGTTGGATAGGGGAACAGTAACCAAAGTAACCAGTGTTCTGGCCAGCAATCACCATCCAAAAATTAAACAGCTCACAACAGGTACCTGGGGCTAATTCTACATTGCAGTTTTATAATCACACAACTGAACTTTCTGAGTACTCTGAAGAGGTAGGGATTGAGGGATGTGGAGTAATTGTGGAAGGTTCATTGGGATATTCCTGTTTCCTGCCTAATTGAATCCCTGTGTAGTGACCGGATCTTCTCTCGGTGCATTCACGGAAGCCATCAGCTTGCTCGGTCAGTGGGAAGCTGCTGACCGATGCTGTGACATGGGAACAGTTTGTGTTATTTCCCTTTCTGCTGCTGCTGCTGCTTCAGGGGAACTGTAACCAGAGATCTGAGGATGAGAGCACCCCGGGGTTCGGTTTGTTGTGGAAGGATTCCAAATTGGAAGCACTGTAGCTTGAACAGGCTATGCCTGCTGTACTGAGGAAAGCAAAGCCATCGCTCTCTGAATCATTAGCCCCATTCAAACTGACATTTATTGTTCCCAACATCATTTGTCAGTTCATTTGAATTCATTTTGATTCAGTTCATAAAAATGGCATACACAAGTTTAATTATATTAGTACATCAAATCCTCACCGCATGATTATCATTCCCATTCAGAGACTGATTCACCGTGACATAATTGGACAAAGTGCTCATCTATTCTTGCCAAAGTATATTGTTGTTTAGAACTGAAATGAGAGGAAATTTCTTACTGTATAAATCTTTGGAATTCTTTGCCCGTAAGCATTATGGATTCTCAACTGAGTTATTTAAGACTGTAGCTCAATAGAATTTTGAACACTAATAAAATTGGGATGTAGGAATCGGCATGGATTTGGAGATGGGGTAGAGGGTAACCCAGGGCTTTATTCAATTATAGGCTGTCTTGAGGGGCTGAATGGCCTGCTCCTATTTTCGCTGTTAAGTCTGAATGTTTTTGATTGAGAGAATTAACCAAATCTCCAGCTTGAGGGGATTACCTCTGAACAAACCAGGTGGAAGAGGTTTGGAAGCATGATCCAGCCCACAGCAATGCATGGCCATTCAGGGAAGAGCATGCTCATAGTTTTCTTTCCCTCTACTCATCTATCTCCCTGTTTCCATCTCCATACTCAGAATTCTCAAAAATGTTCAGTCAAAGCTCACATGTATCAAGAGAGGTAAATCCACTTTAAAGAAAGTGATTTCTTCCCAGTCTTGGTAACATGTCACCCATTACATCTACTTTCTTCAGTTAGACTTCTTTTTCAGTCAAGCTTTTGCCACCATAACATGAGAGCTCAGCCAAAAGGATGTTCAACTTGAAGTGCACTTTCTTTGACCACTGCACCAACTCATGAAGCTCGACAGGCCTTTAATAGTTTGACAAATATCTGATGATGGAGGAGCTTCTAAAATAAATGTTCTGGTTAATTGGCGCCTTTTGACACTGACATTCAAACAGTTCATAGAAAAGGAATTGCAGGCTTCCCTTGTAGTACATTTATTTTCCTCCTTCATTGTATAACTTGACATCCAAATGGTTTCATTATTTTTGTGTCTTTTGACAGCTTATATCATGCGAGTGTCTTTCACAAGACTGTTTGCTCCGTGACTGGAAGCTCTTTAATGTTCCAACACATCTCATGTGATCTGCTCTTCCAATGGTCTCCATTCCCAAAGTTGCAGTGCTTCAATATACAGGAAAATAATGTGTTAACCATGTGGAGCTGCGATGAATGGGAAAGCTGGGCATTTAGCAGATTGCTCTGACTTGTAACCATTTCTACAGGAGCAATACACACAATGTTAACTTAGTGATGATTTTCTTTGACAACGATTAAGTCAATGTGTAGAACAAGTTTCAAATGTGGTTGCAATAGAATAAGATTGTGACTGTGAATGTACACATACCTAATATGTGCATGTTTTATCATCAGCAGCTGAATAGACCTTCCTTAGATTCTTTACAATAGTCAGAATAGATTTTTAAAAAAAATTTATATAGCAAGATCCCACAGAGATGTAATTATGACCATATAATGTCTTAATGACTTAAAATGATAAATATTGGCCATGGTATGGGATAAATCCTTTTTTCTCTGCAATAGCACCATGGGAATGTTTGGGCTATAAAGGGACCAAAGCCACAATTTAATATCTCATTCAAGTGAAGCACCTCTGGTTCAGCAGTCCTGCAGGGCCACACTGGTCGTTCCATCGAGATTCTGAAATGGCAACAGAACCTACAACCTGCTGACATGGGTGTGAGAGAATGCCACTCATGGTTGCAGGAGCGCTGTTAGCCCTGTGGTTTTTTATAGGAACACTGGCAGAGCAGACTTTGGGTGTTTGTTCACCCTCTATGAACACCATGTGTGATTTATGAGGAAGCAAGGCGTTTGTGATGGTGCATTCACATTTCCCCAACCAATACATGAGGTGAGTCAGCCATCATCATTGCTGCTACATGCTGTATTCACCAAGGAATGTGTAATTACCTTGTTCCACATGAATGGACATCTGACCTGGATTCAGGCCGTATTGGAAGGGAAGGGATTCCTTTCTGCAGTGAGCTATCAATCTCCAGAACAGTTACCAGAATACCCAATAATTATGGAAGAGCTGCTCAAAATACTTAGAGCAGACAACTCAAATTTAGTTGTCAGTTGTAAAAACAGAAGATGCCAGATGAGCAGGTCAGACAGCATCTGTGGGGAAGAAAGAAACAGAGTTAACGTTTTGGGTCCAAGTCCCTTTGTCAGAACTGGGAGAGAGAGAAAACCTATTTGTTTTCAGTTTCGAAGATCAGAGAGGGATGGGTACAACAAAGGAACAATAACACATTTGGTCTCGCCCTATTGGAGATGGTTCCTTTGTTCTCTCCATCCCTCCCCTCCTTTCTCTGTCCTAATGAAGGGTCTCAGATCCAAAACCTGGCCTGTTGAGTATTTCCAGAATTTTCTGTTTCAGATTTCCAGCATCTGCAGTTTTTTTTAAAATTTCAGTTAGTTGCTGGTTAACCATGGTTAGTTATATCAGTGTTTGTGGTCACGGATTTTGCTTGATTGCCTTTGGGAGAAAAAATTCCCTGCGCTTATTTTAATTTAATTAGAATGAGATTCTTTTACTGTGTTTTATTTTCTGTCAGGTGACTGGTGGGGAGGGGTGGAGGGTGCTAAGGGTTGTACATTATGAACCACTTGTTCTTCCAGATATGTTCATGAAGAAAGCAGTGGTCATGTGGTTCTTAGTGGTGTTACGACCAACGCATCTGCTCACCTGCCTGTCTCTATACGTCTCTATATATCTCCATATGGAATATTACATAACTCTCCTGCAAAGGAAATTAAACAGATAATTTAATCGAACGCATTATTCAGACATTCACAAGCCACATGAGATTTACCTCATGGTGTGTAGCAACATTAGAATCTCTTGATGCAATCATTCCCAGCAATTCTACATATTTAATGTTAATGAAGTAAAAATTCCTCTGCACGGTCATGTTAAACAGGCAGCATTGTTTTGGTTGCCAAATACATTCCCCACTCATTGTAGTAAATAGTCTGTAGTGTATAACAATCAATACTACCTGCTTGGCATCACTGGCTAAGATTAATTCCTACCCTTGTCTTCCTTGTCATATACTTGGTCATTAACTTTATTTCCCACTTCAGATTTTTATCTAACTTATTACATTTAATCATCATTTAGGGGCCCCTTTTGTCCTGTTTCTTGAACAAAATGCTCACGCAGTTTCTGTAGTTACTGGTACTAGTGGTTACTGGAACAGTATGGATAGTTTTATCATTATTTCTCACTGAGTCTATAAACTGCCTTAACCTTTGTCTTATTTACCCTGTAAACTATCAACCCCAAAAATAAGCATCACACCCTCTGAAGGAAGAAATTCATGAATAACTCTGCCCCTTTGTTCTGAGACAATGATCTCTAACTCCAGATGCTCCAGCCTGGGTAAGCAGACACTCAGCAGCTACCCTGTCAGTCCACCCAGAGTATATAAATGAGATCATTCCTCCTTCTTCTAAACCCCAGTGAGTATGGATCAATCACAAGTCTTTTCCTCTTTGAACAATTCCTCATTCCTGCAACCAAGTCGGTGAATCTATGCCCTTCCTTCATCCAGGACGATATACCTGCACACACTGTCACAGGTTTCCAGGACGATATACCTGTGCTCACTGCCACAGTTTGCCAGGATGATATACCTGTACACACTGCCACAGGTTTCCAGGACGATATACCTGTGCACACTGCCACAGGTTGCCAGGATGATATACCTGCACACACTGCCACAGGTTTCCAGGACGATATACCTGTGCACACTGCCACAGGTTGCCAGGATGATATACCTGTACACACTGCCACAGGTTTCCAGGACGATATACCTGTACACACTGGCACAGGTTTCCAGGATGATATACCTGCACACACTGCCACAGGTTGCCAGGACGATATACCTGCACACACTGCCACAGGTTGCCAGGACGATATACCTGCACACACTGCCACAGGTTGCCAGGACGATATACCTGCACACACTGCCACAGGTTTGGCTTTGCCCCATACCAATGCAGCACCATTACCCTTGCACCCCCTTCAATTCCCAGGCAGCATTCAGACAAATGATATGTTTTGGAATCAGAGATCACCATTTCAATCTGACCAATGAATACAGATGTACAGCGGCCTGTTTTGTGCATTCGCTGTCCAAGCAGATCTTGAGGTATTCAATAGCACGTCAAAAGCCTTATCATCAAGGGTGCAGCGCTGTGTGTATGATGTCAAGGTCGGCAATTAAATGAATCGGAATGAGTTTACCTGATGGTCTAGTATGAGACAATTGTGCATTCAAAAGCACGTTCTTAACATGTGTCACTTGACCTCACTCTTGTAACCCAAGTCATAGGGAAAGTGAACAATCAAATGAATTGCTCAATGAAGTGTTTTGCGTTGTCTGCTTTCAAATTTCAAGTCTTGCATTAGATTTGAAGAATAATTTCCTCTTCATTTTTATTTTAGATCATTAGACAAGAAATAAATTTTGAACACTGTACTGAATAGCGAAAACATTCAATGTATGTGGGCTCTTTTGTCAGAACTTTGTGTGTCCAGTTACATGCAGACTAAGAATGCCCTTTGTACGTTGTATGGAATGGTGTAATGCTGTGTAAGGCATTAGATAAGGATTCTTTTATTCCTTAATTGCAGGGCTCGTTGAAAGATAATTAAACTTGAAGCTTGACCACTCTATTTTTGCCCTTTGCAAGTGAAACACTATTTTCAGCTCTGTTGACACAGATTCTCTTGTAAATAGACAATGACATTTTCTTCCTGAGCCTACAATTTGTAAACTAGGTTTGCTTCAGATTTTCTGCTTTAATCCCATCTTTCAAATGCCTTAGATTCTGACATCGATGGTGAAGGCTCAGGGAGTGAAACACTTGAATTTCCGTGTGCATAGTTTTAAAGTCCAAAAATGTTGAGACTCTTTGGGGTAGCAAAAAAAACAGATGCCTAGAAATTAGAGTGCACCTATTTCTGGGGCGATAAAGCACGGCTTCATTCATTGCTAATGGCAAATCGAGTCTCCTGCAAAGAAACTGGTTGATTGCTAGTGGGGTTAATGGTTACAGGGAGAAGGTGGGAGAATGGAGCTGAAAAAAAAATCCGCCATGATTGAATGGCAGAACAGGCTTGATGGGCCAAATGGCCTAATTCTGCTCCTATATCTTTTGGTTGTGCACAGTCTGAGAAGACTTCAAATAACCTGAATAGACCTCAGTTGATCTCCTCGTGTCCCATGTCTATCAGTCCATACCTCCACCATATGTTTTGTTACAGGAACACATTTTACACTGATGGGACCTTGCCCAGTTTTACCGAGCATAGCATTCAGAAAAGGGCATCAGCCCTTGTGCACCTTCTCCAGAGCAGCAGCATATACTTTGGCTGCCATGGAGGAAACAGAGGCTGTAGGGGGGAGGGAGGGAGGGAGGGAGGAGGAGGGAGGGAGAGAGAGAGGGAGGGAGGGAGAGGGAGAGGGGGAGAGAGAGAGAGAGAGAGAGAGAGAGAGAGAGAGAGAGAGAGGATCACACATTCACAAGTCCCTGTCCACCCACACAACCTGGTTTAATGGTGTCATTTGGTGCATGCCTGATGGTAGGATATGGCACAGAGATGTGGCCATTTCTAATTTTCATTTGTACAATTTCACTCAAATGTTCTCCAATGTGTCGGCACATTGTGGGCCAAAGGCCCTGTACTGTGCTGTAGTGTTCTATGTTCTATGTTCTATGTTCTAAAATAATCTACTCCAAAAAAATCAAAATTGGACCTCACAGCTCCTGAAAAACAGGTACTATGTGATCTGATTCTGTGGCTACAGCATCTATCAATACTTCTGAGTGAACTGAATGGGTTAACATAGAACACTACAGCACAGTACAGGCCCTTCGGCCCACAATGTTGTGCCAACCTTTTAACCTACTCTAAGATCAATCTAACCCTTCCCTCCCACATACCCCTCCATTTTACTATCATCCATCTTCCTATCTAAGAGTCTCTTAAATGTTCCTAATCTACCTGCCTCTACCAGCACCCCTGGCAGCGTGTTCCACGCACCCACCACTCTCGATGTAAAGAACTTACCTCTTATATCCTCCCAATACCTTCCTCCAATCACCTTAAAATTATGCCCCCTTGTGTTATCCATTTCTGCCCCAGAACTGAACACAATATTTTAAATATGGTCTAACCAGGGTTTTATAGAGCTGGAACATTACCTCACAGTTCTTGAACTCAATCCCCCGACTAATGAAGGCCAGTACACCATACGCCTTCTTAACAACCCTATCAATTTGCGTGACAACTTTGAGGGATCTATGGACTTGGACCCCAAGATCCCTCTGTTCCTCCACACTGCTAAGAATCCTGCCATTAACCTTGTATTCTGCCTTCAAATTCTACCTTCCTGATGTCAGAACACACAAAATACAATATTTACTTAAGAATTAGCAGGCAGTGTATTTAATCCTCAGACAGAACTATTTAAAAAGTCTGTAGGCAGTTAGAGAACAAGACTCATGATCAAAACTATAGCAACTGCTCCTGGTAAAGGCAGGATTATTATCAAGGCAGATGTGATGAGTTTAAGATAGTAACACAGGAAATGATTAATGTAAGACCAGGCCTAGTGTCACTTTCAACTGCATAGTCTCCAGAAGTGATTGTCAGGGGAATTAACCAATCATTTCCATTCCAGCAGGATAGTCTTTTCTCTGTAACCAGCAAGTGAAAAACGTCAACATGGGATGAAGGAAATTGAATCAATATTGGTCAAAATCACACCAAAATGGGAAAGTGGATTCTGAATTTTAGACCAAGGGGCAATGATTATAAAAACCGGGGAAGTGGTATTGAGTCTGTAGAAGACATGGTTTTGATCACTGAGTGCAGTGACTGAGCATTCCAATGAAGAAAGTGTATCTGAATCGTGCTCAGGGTATTGATAATGTGAGACTGCCAATCAACAAAGGCCGAAAAAATATTAGAAAGAAATGATTTGAGTGCTTTTCTACAATGGGCAACTGAAGGTCAGTGACTACAAAACATTTGCAAGAGGACTGGAAACTATTTGAAAAGCAAGAACAGCATCTCCTGTCAGTGTATAATTAATGGCACAGAGCTGTTCCTCACTGGTCCCTGATCCAGAGTCATTTTCCACATGAGTCCACGGAATACCAACTATGGGGCATGATTGCATAATCTGGGAAAATTCATGTTTTTAATGCTGAGCTCACGAGACTGTGAGCCAAGAAGTCCTGCACAATGCCAAGCAGAATTGTGGGGAGGTCAGGTGGGAGAAGATGACTGTGAGAGAGAAAGAATTACATTTTTAAAAATATTGATCGCATCCCTTTCAGTAGGTGATATTTTTGTCACAAAGTTAAAAGGTGGGTTCAAACAGAAAGTGAAGTACAGGGGTCCAGGTGTTGAAGGGAGGCTGGTGGCATACTCCTGCTTCCAATGTTCTTGTGCTTCAGTTCCTCCCACATCGCAGGGTCAGATGGATTAGTAAAGTAATTGGCTGATTAATATGGGGGAGTGGTGGAATCTGGGAGTTAATGGGAATGTGGGGAGAATACTGTAAAATGGGGTTAGGTATGGCATTAGTGTTAATGGGTGGTTGTTGGTGGGTGCTGACTCAGTGGCCGAGGGAGCAGTTTCTGTGCTCTGTGACTCTAGAACTCTGTGAATGAGCTGGTCATTATACCATTTCTGTTTTTGGAAGCTGCAGGTTACCTGTTGAATTTCTTACATTACAACAGCAGCGCCCTCATTCCCCTCACTAGCAGCCTCCTTACCCGCCCAATGTAGCACTTCAAGCAATCTCATTGGCTGTAAAGCACTACAAGGTGTTCTGAAGGGGATGGGAAAGTTGTTAAAGAAATGCAAGTCTTCATTTTATTTCTAATGCTGACTGGGTCCCAACCTCCCCAACATTCCAGCTGTGGGTGGCTCAAGCACTTCCTCTGGGATTTCACCTTGATACTTCAGTCCATTTTCAGATGGGTTTCAGCTTGAGCGTTTAATGTTCTCTTGCCTGTACTTGATCGTGACGTGATACTGGTTCAGGTTTGGGAATGGAGAGGTCACAAACAACTGAGGTCTATGAATGGTTTATGGTAGGATTACAACTTTGTTCACCTTTCAGAAAACTCTGTTCACTTGCAAATAATTGAAAATTCTTCAAATAGAAGGAGAGGAAATCTTCTAGTTGCTGGAAGTGTGTTCATCTTTGTAATGTAAACAGATGGAGCTGGCTTGAGAGGCTTGTACCAAAAGTAAAGCAACATTGCACACTGGGTGGTGTGACCTGACTGCTTGACCCATACATTTGGCTTCACCAAGCTGGACTGTTAGTGAATGAGCAACCCCAAGCTTTAGAACTAAAGATCAGAACACATTGAGTTCAGGTCCCACCATGTTGGCTGAGAAATTTAAATTCAGTTAAAATATAGAATTAAAGTGTAGTTGGGAATGGTGATTGCAAAACCCTTGGATTTCTACAATCACTTTAGGCACAGATCTCCTGCTGCAAAGGATGTCTAAGTGGCTTAAGCTGCATCTTCAAGGCCCATGGAAAGTGTGGGCAGCTGCAAGTGTGATAAGTGTTGAGACTCATTCCTTCACCGCTAATCCCAAAATTGGATGAGGTGCTTAATTTCATCAATGATTTAGCCTTCACTGGCACCTCCAATAAACCTGAAAGCCTTTTTGAAACTGACAAGCACAACATTCAGGGTGGAAGTGTACATCTTAGGTTGTTGGTACTAAATGTGCAAAATGTCACAGGTACACATTCCTGACTTCCACTGACTCCATGTGTTCTGTGCTGTGATTCCAGAGAGAACTGAATTTTGAAAGTGAAGTACAAAGGGAGCTACTGTAATACTCCATATTCAACAGGATGAACCAAGGACAAATTTCTACTCCTTTGTCTGGTTACACTGCTTATTGATAGAGGTGGTTTTGTGAAGGTTTCAGAGAACTATTGTGAATACTCTGTCAGTAATGATGTTGTTTTTAATGGAATGAACAGACCCAACTTCAAGGCTGGCAGCAGAGCTGTTACACGCAAACACCCACCCTGATCTCCCAAATACTAATTCCTCTCAGAACTGGAAACGTTACAACAACCAGTTCAGACAATGAGGAACGGGTGGAGAGGCTAAATTTGTATCCATGGAGTTTAACAGAGTGAAAAGGAACTCGCCTGAAAAGTAAGATCCTGAGGGGCTTTGACAGGTTGAATGTGAAGATGTTTTGTTGGGTTTAGAACCAAGGATCTACCACATGAGGCAAATAAAGAGTTTCTCAGAGTATAGTGAGTCTTTGGAACTCTCTTCTAAGGGCAGTGGAAGCAGGGTCTTTGAATATTTTTATGGAAGAGGTAGAGAGATTCTTGATCAGCAAGGGCATGCAAGGTTATCACAATCACAAGAGAATGCAGAGATGAGGCTGCAATCAGATCAGTCTTACGTCATCCAGGAGAACAATGGATTGAGTCATCTGTAGTGGTCTCCAGAAGAGCCACTGACAGCTCAGAGAGAGAACATCAACTCATTGATTCAATGCCAGTGTTTATGGTCCCTGTGAACCAACACCCACTCCCCTTCCATTCTCCTATCCACCTTTTTCCCTCCTGTGTTTATCCAGGTGTCCTTGAAATGCACCTTTACTCTTTACCTCAAGGGCCACATTCTTAAGCTCGGTAGAAATTGGATTTGCCATATTTATCACTTCCAATTCTGTTCACCTTACCTGGAGTAGTTCTCTGTAGCCATCAGTAAGAAAGAAATATCAACATTTATGACTTTAAAGGCTCCTGTCCTTGCAGAGTTCCATTTGGGAATGTTTTGAATTACACTTTTATTGTAAAGTACTCCTGGGTTGATGATCAAGAGGCCAGAAATGGAGGAGTCCAGATATTTGAATTGTTATAAAGCTGGAGGAAGTCAGAGAAGTATGGGTGGATCAGACCTTGAGGGTGTGAAAACAAGACTGATAAATTTAAAATAGCAGATTATCTCAAACCAAGGTCAGTGAAGACGAGACAATGAATGGATATGGTGAAGTTGGGAAATGGACAACAGAGTGTGGAATCTCAGGGGAATGGAGCAGAGAATGAGGCAGACCAGCCGTGGGTGAGTGGGAACAGTCTGATCAGAGTAGTCACGGGATGCAGGAAGACAACACAGTGGAACAGCGAGTAGAGCTGCTGCCTCACGGCTCCAGTGACCCGGGTTCAATCCTGACCTCGGGCACTGTCTGTGTGGAATTTGCATGTTCTCCCGTGACTGTGAGTTTTCCCCCGGGTGCTCCAGTTTCCTCCCACATCCCAAAGAGATTCAGGTTGATAGGTTAATTGACTACTGTAAATTGCCCCTAGTGTGTGGGTGAGTGGTAGAACTGGGTGAAGTTTGTGGACAGAATAAAATGAGATTAGTGCAGAACAAAATGGTCAGTGTGGACAGGGGACTGATGGTGCCTGTCCTGGGCTGGATCACTCCATGACATTTCAATCTCATCCGACAATCCATAGTTTTGTGTCTACTGCTGCTGATACTGTCTTCTTAATCCAGATTACTAATTGAATTTAAACTATCCAGCTGTCTTAATGGGATTTGAAAAGTTTCCAGACATTTTGTCCAGGCATTTGGACTCTAGTCTAGTAAATTTATTAATTCTGCCAGTTAATCTATTTTAGTGATATTGACTGAATATTGACTGCTGCACCAGGGGATTGCACCTGCTATTCATGAAACACCACAGTACAGTATACATTTGTCTGACACTTAGCAAGTATTCGTTTATTGAGACTTCTGATAGACTATGTCCAAGGCAAGTGCAGCTCCTGCTCAGTATTGCTCTACAAGTGTTGGTATAAATATTATCCATCCCATTTTACATTTGGAATGCTGCATTCCCATCAGCCTTCAAACATCAAAGTGCAGGAAACAGGAGTGGGAGAAGACCATTCGGGCCCTCCACCCACTGTCTGATTCAAAGAAACAATGAGTGATCTTTTCCTTCACTTCCTTGCTCTCTCCCCTTATCCCTTGATACCCTTAATATCTAAACCTATCAAACTCTGTTTGAATATATTCATTGACTAAGCCACCACAGCCTTCTTGGGTGGAGAATTGCAAAGATTCTTAAACTTCCAACAATACAGAAGGAGGATATTCAGCCCATCAGGTCCATGTCGGCAACTGTGGGAACAATCCCATCAGTCCCATCCCCACTGTCTTGCACACATGTCCACCAGCTCCTATTTTGATTCTTTCTGCCACTAACCTACACTAGGGGTCACTTACAGTGGCAGTTCATCTCCAGCACAAGTTTGGACTGTGGAAATGGATGCTGTCATGAACACAATATGCAAGCTCAGTACAGACAGCAGTGGTCAGGATGGAACCCAGGCCCCTGGAGCTGTGAGTCAAAGGTACTAACTATCATGCTGACCGCTGATTCATCACCTTCTCAGTGAAGAAATTTCTTGTCATTTCAGTCCTCAGTGGCTCGCCTCAGCCAGGGGAAACATTATTCCAAATAATCTCTTTACAGGTTGAGGGCCTATTGTTGATTGTTCACAGGTCTTCTGTTTGAACAGTGGCCTCAGGATCTTTTCTGTCAGTGGAGAGGTTTACTGCATCATTGGAAAGGCACACCTCAGGGAGAGCTGCCCTTCACCCCTGCAGTTCTACACTGGTTACATGCTGAGCCCCCAGGAGTCACACTTACACCCACTAACTCCAGGGTGTGAGTTCTTCCAGGCACAGTAGTGTAGCGGTTAGCATAATGCTTTACAGTAGAAGCGACCTGGGTTCAATTCTGGCCGCTGTCTATAAGGAGTTTGAGATAAAATTAACTGCAACAATAGTTTATACGAACAGAAAATGCTGGAAACACTCAGCAGATCAGGCAACATTGCCAGAGATAAAACAGAGTGAATATTTGGGTTGAAGATCCTGTGTCAGACTTGAGACTTTAACCGTTTCCTGGTACTGAAAATCTGCCTGATATGCTGAGTGTTTCCAGCATTTTCTGTTTGTATTTCAGATTTCCAGCATCTGCAATGTTTTTCTATTATGGTTTCTCCATTGAGGGCCACCAACATCTAGTTTAGTAATTCGGAAAGCCATTGGTTACAAGACAGCTGTTAGCCACATGCAGGACTTAAATGGGTAAAATTTTATACAAAGACAATTGCTCCTTCATGGCTGCTAAAACACACCCTGATGGATTATGGGCACAGGTAATTTTTTTCGATTTTCAGATTGTGATCATAATCTGGATTACAGTTTGTTAAATCAAAAGGCTGAACTAGATTCTGGGTATTTTGGTACAATGTATTATTGTGGGTGAAGTGGGCTGCTATTCATTATAGTGAAAAACTTGTACATCAAAGTCACAAGCCCCAATAACTCAATAGCATTATCATGAAAATTCATAATGGAACATTTATACATTGAGGAATATCTCAAAGTAATGACAAATGGCGAGAAATTTCACCAAAAGCATGCGGCTCTTGGATGAGGTCAGTGAAACAATTAAAGTCTCCAACAAATGAATCCTTCTGGTAACTCTGCACTGAATTCTGATCAAGGCTGTGTATTCCACAGAAAGAACATTATCAAAAAAACTAATATCTTACATCTCCACTGCTAAACATGATTTTTTTTCCATCTATTATTGGATTTCTGTGGCTGAATTGGTAGAATTATGAGGCAGGTTTGATCAGCGTCAACAGGAAGGCTACGTTGTAAAGGGAAAGAAGTAATCAATATTAAGCTTGTGATAGCTACACCAGGGGCCTGAGCAATGTCTGCTGATAATGTACATTGCAGTGAAGTGTTGAATCAAACAGTACATGGGGACCTTGTAGACCAAGATCAATTCACACACAGTTTATAGAACTGAAAGGGGTGATTTTTTCTGAAAAAAAAATCAATGAGCACTGTAAGAGAATGAGCCAATCCAATCGCACTTCAGCCTCTGTGCACTTTGTGAAACATTCAAGATACAGAACTGTTGGGGAATTAATCTGAAGAATGGCAGAATGTCCCAGTCATTACATGCACCAGATATTCCACAACTGACTGGTGACTGGTGTTGAAGCAAGGAGCACCCAGATGATGAGGTAGAAGGCCTTGTATCCAAGCCTTACACAGAGGCAGCTGCAGTATGTAGATGCTGCTCATAGACTGTGTAATTGGGAGGTAGGCTGGACTGCTCCCTGGGATGAGGGACACCACAGGCGTGGAGGGTCTGGGGAAGCTGAAGAGGGGATTTGAAGGACCTGAACAATGTTGATTAAAGGAGAACAAGTAGGCTCAGAATCAGAGAAAACAGATTGAAGGTGATGGACAGAAGGAGGGAAATGAGGAATTTTTGCTTTTGTATACGGCAAGTTGTTGTGATCTAGAAGGGCAGTGTAAGCAGAACTAAGAAGAAATTGGATGTACCAAAAAGGAAAATTTATCAAACTATGGATAAAGCAGGAAGAATGCATTGGGTAGCCACCTCTGAGGTGTATGATTTCGTGGGAGGGTATATCCTTGCTGCCAGAAGGAATAGGGTTATAGAACAACGTAACCCAATTTCATTCAACTGAACTTCTCATTGGGAGTCACCTGGGCTGACCTTCCCATCCCTCTTTTCCCCAATGAGGGGCACATCCACTCTCAGCCACTTCCACCAGTGCTCCATCTCAGACCTGCTCAAAGGCTAGAGGTTGAAAAGGGCACTGAACCTTCCAGTCTATCTCTTCTCACTGCCCCGTGGCAACATTTCACATGTGCAGGAGTAGGCCACTCAGCCCTTATTGTTATTCTGCATTCAGTAAATCATAGCTGATCTGAATGTATCCTCAACACATCCCCAACACCTGTCAACTTATGCTCCTTTGCTTAGCAAGAATCTATGTAGTTCTGCCTTATAAGTGTTCAAAGGAACCAGGAGAAAGAAAGAGAAATGTAAAACTAGGATAAGAATTTTACAATCAAGCAGTACTGTGTGGATCCCTGGCACAGTGGGCATTGTCTGCACTGGACTGAGTGTGAGTCTTGGATCAGCTCAGGTTTACACACAACATAAGTCATATGTTGCTTGACTTTGCTTCTTGCCATGTGCTAAGTGACAGCTAAACTCTTGGATTAGAAATTCTATCACTGTATTCTGAATTCAGTCACTGGCCGTCCAAACTCACTCTGGCGTGTCAGTAGGTGTGTGTCTATCTGTAAATTACACACGATCAAGAGTATCGGGAAGCAAAGCAAATCAAATGGGTCACCATGCCAGGCACATTTGAGCTGCATGGGGATTGTGCAAGGTGTAGAATACATGGATATCAATGCCACCTCACAACAGTCAGGCATTGACCCCGTAGAATTATTACACCAAGGATTAGTGCAGCACCAATGGAAAAGTGTTCAGGGAAGGTTAAATAGGTGTAATCTGTTTGCAGAACAAAGTTGTGAGTGTGAGAAAATATCCCCAACATAAAATGTCACAGTGCCACGTTAACCTCCCAGCAACAGTATATACTGCCTGCCCTTCTTAAACTAGCCACAGGGCAGGAACAAGACACACGTCAAGGAAGGAGGTCTTTCACTTCTGTGAACTCATCTCCCATAGTTTTCCCCGTTTATTTCACTGTGTAGAAGCTGGAAGAGGGAAGTGATTACATATCCACATCCTCATGAGAAGAGGAGGAACTAGTGGTTCAGAAAAGCTTTTGTACCATTATCCCTGTCACAGCCTTCAGGAAGACAGATGAGGGGCGGGAAGGGTTATCAGGTCACCATCCCTGGTGGCCTTACCAATAAAATGTTCTAAATTGTCTGGAATACTTTGAGAGAATTCAGCTGCTTTCAATAGATAACATATATTAAGAGAGACAAAACACAACAGAGAGGCACACTTGGGCAAAGTACTTTATTCCTGTTAAGCAAAAAAAACTATTAGGATGATAACATCTTTTTGAAATCAAGCCTACATTTCTCTGTCTCCAGGCAAAGTGTGTTTGTGAAAACGCAGCGGTACAAATCGAGCAGTGTGTCTGATTAAAAGCTGCAAATCCAGGGGCAGGAGAGAGAAGCAAAAGGGATCCAATTACATTGCACTCTGCCCATCCTGCCAAGGCATACAACAAATGAGACCAATAGCCAGCTAATTACTCACCTGGAAACTTCTCAAACAGGGTGCATAACTGTGGCACATGGGAACTCCATGGTGTGGTGGGGACATGAGAGTGGATGAGCATGTCTACTATCCCCACCCCACAGAGAGGTTGTGTGTTGGTTGAATGAAGAATGTTGGTCTCGGGCAATGGAGGAAGCACCCTTCATGTGCTGGGCTTGGCAGTTTTTGACCTCCGCAAATGTGAATGCAGCTCCACAATGTGGAAAACGTGCCAAGCCTAGAATCTAGACTCTGGACTCAGTTCTGCTCTGAATCAGTATTGCAGGAAATAAGGCATTAATCTCTTTGTCACGTTCACCAGAGCAGGATGAAACTCCCAATTGATATTCCATCAGAGCAAAGCCCATGCACTGGTCCAGTTGGAAATGATTAGAGTGATTTTCTGACTTTAGTGCATGAACAGTAAGAAGAGATCACGAAGTAAGCAAGTAATTGAAGATTATATAAGGGTTTGATTTGATGTGAGGTTTATGTTTCCAGTTATGAGGCAGACAGAACTAAAGGCCATTGATTTGAGACAGCTGCTAGTAAACCTTACCCAGAATTCAGGAGAAACCCCTTTACCAAGGAGCAGTTGGTGTGCGGAGCTCTTTCCTTTGGTGAGCGGTTGGGGTGTGGACCTCTCTCCTGGAGTGGGGGGGAGGGAGGTTGGGGTGTGGCGCTCTCTCCCTTGGGGAGGGGTTGGGGTGTGGAGCTCTTTCCCATAGGAAGGGGTTGGGGTGTGGAGCTCTTTCCCATGGGGAGGGGTGTTGGGGTGTGGTGCTCTCTCCTATGGGGAGGGGTTGGGGTGTAAAGATCTTTCCCATGGGGAGGGGTTGGGGTGTGAAGGTCCCTCCCATGAGGAGGAGTTGGGGTGTGGAGCTCCCTCCCACGGGGTGGGGGTTGAGGCGAGGAGCAGTGATGTATTTCAGGCAAAGCTGGGTCCTGGGCATGTAGCTCTCAGAACCTCGAAGAAGACTCCCAGGTGATTACAATCAGAATCAGATTTATTAGCACTGACTTAGATGAGGTGAAATTTGTTGTTTTGCAGCAGCAGTACAGTGCAAATACATAAAACTACAAATTATAAATTACAAAACTTAAATTAGTGCAAAAGAGGTGTAATGAGGTAGTGTTCATGGATTCACGCACTGTTCGGAAATCTGATGGCGGAGGGGAAAATGTTGTTCCTGAATCGTTGAGTGTGGGTCTTCAGGCTCTTGTACCTCCTCCCCGATGGTAGTAACGAGAAGAGGGCATGTCCCGGATGGTGAGATTCCTTAGTGATGGATGCCACCTTCTTGAGGTATCGCCTCTTGAAGATGTCCTCGATGGAGGGGAGCATTGTGCCTATGATGGATCTGGCTGAATCTTCAACCTTCTGCAGTCTCCTGTACATTGGAGCCTCCATACCAGGCAGTGATGCAACCAGTCAGAATGTTCTCCACCGTACATCTGTAGAAATTTGCAAGAGTCTTTGGTGACACACCAAATCTCCTCAAACTCCTGATGAAGTAGATCCACTGGCATGCCTTCTTTGTGTTTGCATCAATGTGTTGGGCCCAGGATAGATCCTCCAAGATGTTGATGCCCAGGAACTTGAAGCTGCTCACCCTTTCCACTGCTAATCCCTCAATGAGGAATGGTGTGTGTTCTCCCAAAGTCCACATCGATTCCTTGGTAAACAATTAATTCTTTGCTGAGTAAACACATGAGGAGGTCAGGAAGAGGAGATGGTGGGGTAGGAGAAAGCTCAGTGGACTTGCACCTGTGGCTGATGGGCCAATTTCAATGATACAGTTTTTTTTAATTGATTTCCAGGGTTCAGGTGTTACAAGGAAGGCCAGCATTGTTGTCCATCCCTCTACCCTGAGTTGGAGCGAGACACCTTTTTGAAAGCTGCAGGCAGTGTGGTGGTGTGCTCCCATGAAGCTGTGGATGAGATGGCCTGGGGTTTAACAATGATGAAGGGACAGTGATGTATTTCCAAGCCAGGATGGTGATGACCTGGAGGCGAGCCTGCAGGTGGTGGTGTTCCCATGCATCTACTGACCCTGACCTTCTTGGTGGTAGAGGTTGGTGTCAAAGTATCTTAGATGAGTAACTGCAGTGCATTTTAGAGATGGTCCACACACCACCACTGGTGGTGAAGGGTGTTGAATGTTTATGGTGGGTGGGGCACTGATGAGGTGCCCTGCTCTGTCTCATGTGATTGACTTCTAAAGTCCTGTCGGAGCTCCATTCACCCAGACAGGGAGGGGGTACACCATCAATGTGTCTTGTATTTGATGGAAAGACTTTGAGACGTCAGAAAGTGAGTCACTCACTGCAGAATACCCAACCTCTGACCAGATCTTACAGCCACAGTATTGTTATAGTTGATGCAGCTGAATTTCTGGAGAAGGGTGACACAATGATGTTTGATTGTGGACCTGGCCATGGTAATGCTGTTGAATGTCAAGGGTAGGTGGTTTGAATCTGTTGTGGTGATGAATCATTGCCTGGCACTTGTGTGGTGTGATTAATTATTAATTGCCTTTTAACATTCCATGCCTGAATGTTGTCTTTGACTAGCTTCACATTCTGAGGAGTTGTGCAATTGTCAGCAACCATCCCCACTACATAATGCTGTGTTGTGTTCATTCCGTTAACAGCTTGGAGCACAAACATTTCCAAATATGGAACACCTTCTACTGCCAGTGGAAACGCCTAATTGGGAACATAAATGAGTGTAGGTAGTGTAATCCTGATAGATTACAACAGACAGACACCAATATGAAAGAGCAAGGTGCACAATAATAAATAGTTAAATGTGAAAAAAAGTGCACACATTCACAGTCAGAGAGACAGCTTAAGGCAGACTCGAGTCACATGCACCACCCCTGACCCAGCTGAGTCAGTTCCTCGAGTTGACTCTGATCGTATCTCATTCCCAGGAACCTGATGACCCTCATTTGGGCTGGAGGTTCTCCCAAGGAACATGGTTAACTATTCCCTGATGAACAACTCACTCCTCACAGCTCCCACTGGGCAGAGCACATGCAAGTGTTGGGGACAGCAGCCACAGTGACTGTAACAGTGACCCTACAATGGTGAAGGTACCTGCTGGAAAGCTGACTTGTATTTCTCTCTTTCCCAGTTCTGACAAATGGTTGCAAATCTTGAGTCCAGATGAAACGCCAAATGTCAATTTCCCTCCACAGATGCTGCCTGACCTGCTGAGTTTTTCCAGCATTCTCTGGTTTTATTTCAGATTTACAGCACCTGCAGTTTTTTTTTATTTTCATCCTTTAACTTAGAACAGCAAGGTGAGCCATGCATTATTCCTTTACCGTCGGTAACAGATGTTAGTTTCTAAGTGGCATTGAATATGTCTTTACAGTCATAACCTGGGTAAATAGGGAAGCACAGGTCGATCACAATTGGAGCATTCCGAGCAGCTCATTGGGAGCATTTCTCTCGTGTGCTCCATGACTTCTGGACATCACAAAGTGCTTTACAGTCATGGAAGAACTGCTGTTTTGTTGGAAACATGACAGCTAACTTGTGCATAGCCAGCTCCAAATTTACTAGTTAATCAGGTGGAACTTTACCACCCAGTGCAGGTTTGTTCTGTGGTAGAGCAGAAATGCCAGAATTCCCAGGAACTAACCAGCACCTAGAACCTGGCAAAGATCATGTTATATGGTTTATTTTTTAATGTTTTTTAATTTTTTTCTTTGATTTGGATACATTTTGTTTCTGAATATGAGGGATAGTTAGACGTAGTGTGAGATCCTGGCACTGAGCAGGGTGTTGGTCAGCATATTTACACTATGGGTATGTGGGATCACTGTGTACCTCGGGTCTGTGTGCAGGCAGTGTGCCACACTCTGCAAATCCCCACCCTCCATGTCAGCTGTGTTCCAGTAGATCACACCCTGGTCTTGTCTCTCACTCTAAAGACTAAAGCTCAAAAATCCAGGCCACCAGCAATGGAGTGGGGAAGTAAGGAGGTGCTGTACTGTTGGTCAGCATGTGAAACTGCTCCGGTCAGTGATGTAAAAGCTGCCTTGACCAGATGGAAAAGAAAAGTGGGGGGGGGGGGGGGTGTCCCATGGTGTTCTCTCGCACTGGGTAAGGCTGGATGTTATCACGTTGCTGTATGTGGGAGCTTATTTTGCAGAAATTGGCTGTTATGTTTCCAAATTTACACAAGTTCAGAATTGGCAATATAGCTTTGGAAAGGACACTAAGGGTTCTACAGAAATGCAGGGCTTCCTTTGACTACATTCTGTCATACACATAATATTCAAACCTTGTATCAGCCTCAGCTCACCGCCTGAAGGAAGGAATGTCAGGCTGAGCTGCGTTCTTGCTCGCACTGGGTTTCAGAGCCACACTCCCCTGCTGGCAATCAGCACCTGCCTTGTGCTACAAAGCAAATCCATTGCATAAAATTTCTATCAAGGTGTTGCTCTACACAGAATCTGACAAGGATGTCTGTCTGATTGTTATCGAGGGACCTGTCTCGTTAAGTCGGCATTTATCTAAATCTTAATTAAACGCCTCATATACCTATGCAACCTTTTTGAGGACTCAGTAGTTTAATTACCATGTTGTCTGTCTCTCTCTCTCTCCTTCTCTCTTCAGATGTTATGGAACTCTTGATAATTGATAATAAGTTGGCAACACATTCAGGACAACTGAGCTGATGATAGTAATAAGTAATAAGAGTCTCAATTAGTATGTTAGGAAGGCCTGTCATAATTCATCTGCAGAGGTGGCCGCTCTGCTCAGCAGTCATCTGATAATAATGGATGGGAGTGAATCCTGCAGGGAAGGAGGAGCTCCATTTGGAAAAGCAATTGGGAAAGAGCAGGATTGTGGATGAGGCACAAGCTGATTAGATGCTGCCTGGATTTATAAAGTACCTTCAACGTAATGGGCCTGGGGAATATAGATGGAAGGGTGATCATAAGTTTTGTTCAAGGGGGGGTAGGTCTCTGGGTTGTGCTCTTCCTACCCCTTCCCTGGGCTCCTCTCCAGCTTCTCTCGGTGATTCTCTCAGCTCTGAGTTTGTTGTAGACACAGGCTGCCTTGGCCTTTATAACAAATGGAGCACCCAGCCTCTCGATTTATTTTGCTAGCTCATTAGAAATATTGACAGTAGAGAAAGGTAACTATTTGAAAGATCAAGGAATTGAGGGTTATAGGGAAATGGCATAGAAGAGGAGTTGAGGCCAGTGTAGATCAGCCATGTTCATAGTGAACAGTAACTTACTCTTGCTCTTGTGTTCATGTGGGTTCTTGTCCACTCTTCAGACAGAGGACCCTGGAACTGTAAGGCTCAAGATCTTGTGTTGTTTCTGAACCACTGCAGACTACAGAATCATAGATCCCAGGACAATGCAAGGTGGATAATTGAGGATGCAGCAGGGGAAAGAGGTGAGGATTGTTAGGAAGAACACAGGACACAGGCAGCTGAAGACATGACTGTCAGTCGTGGGATTTGTGGAGGGAGGTGGATGAGGTATTGTCCTGAAATGCTCAGAAGGGATCGCAGAATGTGGTGAGGGGAGGCCTGGTTTAAAGAGAAGTTTTTCAAGACCAACATGACTGTGATGCAGAGTTTGTTCTGTTGAAGAGGCAAGGGACAAGTGAGAGTTAGTGAGGGCCAGGAGCATTGTACAGATTAGGATTAGAGAGGGTAAAGGACATCTACATCAAAGATGTTGTAGCAGCCAAACCTGGAGGTGACTGCAACCAGAGAGCTCCAACTGCTTCAGTCTTCCTGAGCTGCATTGTCTCTGTCTTTCCTGGGATCAGATTGTACAGGGATCTAGGGCAAGTCCCTTTGAGAAGTACTTCTAGGTTCCTTTGTCCAACAGGCAGAACCAGGACAAAATGCACCAGGAACCTGAAGGTGTCTCTACCACTCTCACTGCAACATCAGCGCTAGTCTTGTGCCTCATACAGGCATGTCCACCCTTTGCTCTTCTCTGACACCCAGAAGACGTGGACTCCCACCGGACCCCCATCCGACTACCCCCAACTCTCCCCAGACTCGGCACCCCCCCCCCCCCCCCCAGACTCTTCCCCCCCGAACTCCTCACTGACTCACCTTATCTTTCACGTGCTGTCCTGGTGGTTTGTCAGGAGTTGGGATAAGTGCAATAAACTGTAAGAAAAACACAGTTGGTGCCCTGAACCACACAGTTACAAGGTTGGAAAAATAACTCATTACAGAGTTAGCGAGACAGACAGCACAGATTAAGGCCCTTCAGCCCATACCATCCATGCTAACATTTTTGTCCATCTACACCAATCTAATTTGGTCACATGAGGTCTGAATCCTTCTATACCTTCAGTGTCTGTCTAAATACCTTAAGCGTTGTGATTGTGTCTGATTTCACCTCCTTAGGCAGTGTGCTCCAGATATCAACCACGCTTTGTGTAAAATAAAACTTCCCCCTCACATCCCCTTTAAAACTCCTTCCTTCACTTAAACGTTGCCTCTTGTTTGTTAATTCTATGGGAGAAAGATTTTAACCATCTACCCTATCTCTGCCTCTCATAATCTTACATACTTCTATCATCACCTCTCCGCCTCCTTCGCTCCAAGGAAGACAAGCCCAACTTATCCAGGTTCTCCGATAACTAAGTCCTCCAACACAGATAACATCCTGTGAATCTCCTCTGCACCCTCAGTGACTTGGTATTCTCCTCAATTTGTGCTCCATCTAATGGTTCTTGACTTTGCTATGGTTCGGCCTACCTGATATAAACTGCTAACCAATCGAATGGCTCATGTCAGTAACACAGGCAAACACATTGATCACCTCACATCTACCGCTCTCAAGCCTCATATCTGAAATCCAAGCTTTCAGTGTGCATTAATGGCATCCTGCCAAATTCATTGCTCTTCTTAATCTAACCACTAATGTGCAATGTCTGCTGTTCTTGACCTTTGAAGTACATTAGAGCCACAGCGCAATGTGTGGAGCTGGTCCTGACGGATGTCAGAAGTGCCTGGGAATGCTGGCTGTTCTTGAGACTGCTCCTTTAGACATCAAAAATAACAACTGCCTGGAACAGGAAAAAGATCATCTATTGATGGGTGTACATGCCGGGTTTTGCAAGGACGGTTTAGATAATGGCCAAAGAGGAGCCATTAATCGATGAGCAAAGTGTACTTTTAGTCTCCCTGTCAGAGCTGTTGCCTCTGATTCCCTCCTCCACAAGTTAATGCTTAATAAAGAGGCAGTTCGCGTTTGCCTCACTTTGTCACATGCGCTGGATGCCTCAAAGTACTTCTGACCCAATCCATCAACTGCAAAATGGACAAGTACAGCAGCCAACATACCTTTGCAAGGTCTAGCTAACAGCAGTGTGACGCATGACCGGTTAACCTGCGTTCGATGGTCTTAGTTGAGGATAGGTGTCAGCCCAATCACAGGGAAGAACTTGCTGCAAATTTCTTCAAAAAATGTCACTTCATATCTTTTCTGGACACGTGAACAAGTACACAGGCCCATTAAACATCCTACCCCAGAAATGATGATCTTTACAAATTCTTTCTGCAGTTGTTGTGTTTCAATCCAAGTTACATTAATCTGACTTCCACTGGGCACACCGACTTGGGATTGGTCGGACAATGCCTCAATATTAAAATTCTCCTCTCCGTTTACAGTTCCCAACATGGCCTTGTCCCTCCTTCCCTCTACAATCACTTCCAACCCTCTGCGCTCAATCGTCGTGTACCTTCAAGGCTGTTGCTTGATAACACTCCTTTGAAACACTCAGACACTTCACTATGTTAAAAGTGGTTCAATGGTGTGGCAGGTAGTTCAGCTAATTCTCAGCTCCTGCAACCCAGGTTCAGTTCTGACGTCCGATGCTGTCTGTGTGGAATTTGCACATTCTCCCTGTGATTGTGTGGATTACCTCTCCCACCACCACCCCAGGAGCTCCCACATCTCAAAGATGTGTTGGTATCTTAACTGGTATATTCTTCCTTGTGTAGATAGGGGGCAGGAGACTAAAGTGGGGAGTAGCTGGGCATGTGAGAGAGAATAGGTTGCAAGATTGTTCTCTTAGGCATCGGAGACTCGATGGGCTAAATGGCCTCCTATACTAGAAGTTTAAGCAGGTATGATCCTCAGCCCATGGCTAGGTCTCTGATCAAAGGGAAACATTCGGGAAGTGTCTGCAATCAGAAGATCAAAAGTCTGAAGAGTTCCCAGGGCAGTCCAAATGCTTAGGTCAGTTTTGGCTGCATGATTGAAGATTCACCCACCTCTAAAATCCGTGGTTGCATCCCATTGGGGTCTGGAGAGTGCTGGGATCCACTCAGGAATGTTGCTGTGAAGTAGAATGGATTTTATGGTGAGGGTTGACCGTGGGATCGACCTCCTTACTTTGTAGACCTGTCGGGCAGCTGAGGTCTGTGTGATGGTCAGGTGGGCAAGAGGCAACTGTGAGAGGTGCTTTTCAGTAAAATAAGCTTAGTGTTCACTCAGCCCCATAATGGGCTGCAGAATTTATGAATAATTTTGGTAGGATGTGTGCTTTTTACAGATCAACGATATGGAAAAGGTATAGTGTGAACCTTGCATTAATTGAGTCATATGGGTGATTCTTTTCCTCTGCCCTACTTGTGTTGACCTAAATAACACGAACCACACTGCATATTCCTGCATCACTGGCACTTTGTTCATACTCGTATCCCAGATATTTATTCCATCAACAATGCACTTCATTCATTGAGGCTGTCACTGCACCAAGCTACTCTGATCCATCAGTGCCTGTTGTAAGCTCAGCTCAACTCAACTCTTCAGTTATAGTTGAAAACTTGGCCATTAAAAATGGAGTGAGGGCATTGACTTTTCACCACAAATAGCCTTGGTCCAGACCAGCCAAATGGTTAGCCAGAGGCTGGATTTGCCTGTGAAGTGAGTTGGGTAACAGGGTGGTTAGTTTAGTACTCTCCATAATTTAGTACTGTTTGCCCCCCACTGAGAATTAATGACAGTAAAAATCTAACACAGTGCATATCCTCTCCATCACAAACACCAGCCGCTTCCATTCCATCCCCAATCACCACTGCCTCAGTGGCTCCTCCTGTAACTCCCATTCTCCTCCAGTTCTTGCTCACCCCTAAAGTTAGTCCTTTATCATTGGCTGCTCTGCCTTTCAGCTGTCAAGTCCAAGCCTGGAGTTTCCTAAATTTCGCTGCCTCTCCATCCTTCCCTGGTGTACTAAAATGCTTCTTGATAGCAAACCCTTTTGAGTTTTTGGTTCTCAAACCCAGGATCTCCAAATGAGGCCAAGCACTTCTGTAAAGCTTCTTTTCCCAAATCAGAAATCCTATTTAACTATCATAATTGTCACCATTAAAGGTTTGCACGTTCACACTTCCTAATCTCTTACTACTTTAGACAAACGACCCGTGTTTCAGTTTTCCCTGCCTTCACCTCACCTCACATTACTGCTTAGTTTTGTGTCAACAGCAAACTTGGATATGTTGCATTTGGTCCCGCCAGCCAATTCATTGGTAAATATTATCAGGAGCTGGGACCCAAGCACCGATCCATTGTACCCTGTGAAGTTGCAGCCTGCCAACCCCAGAAGATTCATTGTCTTCAATTTGTTAACCAGCTCTCAATCCACACTTGTGTTACTCCAATTCTACCTGCTCTAATGTTCATCAATTGGTACTTTGCTAAGAGCGTTCTGAAAATATGAGTATACCACCTGCACATTACTCCTGATCCATCCAAGAGATACCTTGTCAAAGAGCTCCTGTAGATAAATCAAACATGATTTCCCTTTTCATTAATCCATGTTGACGCTGATCGACCATGTTATTTTCTCAGTGCCTTGGCATCACATTTTTTATTATAGATTCCAGCAGTTTCCCTCTTCGTTAAATGGTGGGGTCACACTTTTTACCTCTGATCTGCAGGAACCATTCCAGAATCTGCAGAAAGTTGGAAGATGATAATCTGAGCATCCTCAACCTCCTTCAAAACTCTGGGAAGTTGATCATCAGCTTCCTGGGATTTCTCACTTTTCATACTCATTGTCTTCTCCAGTAGTATTTTGTTACTATTACAAATTACTTTTACTTCTCCTCTTGCACCTTTGATCTTCCGTTATTTCTACAAAGTGCCTGGTCTTTTTCAATAAAGACAATAAATATTCGTTCAGTTCCTCCGCCATTTGCTTCTTTCCCATTATAAATGCTCCCATCTGTCTGCAAGGGAACCACATTTGCCTTTGTTTCCTTTTACACACCTACAGATGCTCTCTCAATCTGTTATTGTGCTTCTCACTAGTTTGCCCTCATACTCTGTTTACCCTTTCTCTTCATTAATCTCTCGGTCATCAATGTCGAGTTCTGAAAATCTTGTGTTTGCCACTTTTTCTGACAGCTATGTACACCATTTCCCTAACGTTAACACTGACATTAATTTCTTTTGTAATCCGTGGTTGGACCACTTTTACTGTTGTGTCTTTGTGCCTTAAAGGGATGAATATTTGTTGTAAATTGTATATTGTTTTTTGAAGTGCACTGTCCACTGTCAGACCTACTGATGTAGTTTCCCAGTCTACAACAGCCAGCCTTCCCCTTACAACTTCAGATCACTTTGTTTAGATTGAAAATCCTGGTCTCATTTTGAACCACATCATTTTTGAACTTAATGGAAAATTCTATCATGTTACAGGGACCTTTTCCCAGGAGGACCCTTTGCAGCAAAATTGTTGATTAATTTTTTCTCATTGCACAATATTAGATACAGGTGCAGTAGTGTAGTGGTTAGCGTAACACTTTACAGCGCCAGTGACCTCGGTTCAAATCTGGCCACGGTCTGTAAGGAGTTTGTACGTTCTCCCCGTGTCTGCATGGGTTTCCTCTGGGTGCTCCAGTTTCCTCCCACATTCCAAAGACATACGGGTTAGGAAGCTGTGAGCATACTATGTTGGCGCCGGAAAAGTGGCGACACTTGCAGGCTGCCCCAGAACACTCTACGCAAAAGATGCATTTCACTGTGTTTCAATGTACATGTGACTAATAAAGGATATCTTATCTTATCTTAAAAGTTCCTGTTCCCTAGTCAGTTCTTCAACATACTGATCTAGAAATTCATCTTACATACATTCAGGAATTCATCCTTCCGTTGTTACTAGCAAGTTAATTTGCTCAGTCTATGTATAGATGAAGGTCCCCAGGATGACTCTATTACCTTGTTACATGCAGCTCTAATTTGTTAATTTATACCATGCCCTACATCACAACTGCTATTCAGAAGCCTACAAACCATTCCCACCAATGTATTCTGCCCCATACTGATTCCACTAAACCACGAGTGCCTCACCAAGATCCTTTCTAACTACAGCCCTGATGCCATCCCTCATTAACAGTGCTACTCCACCTCCCTTTAGCCTGTCCTTCCTGAATATCAAGTAGCCTGGAATATTTGGTTGCCAATTTTTGGTCACCCTGCAGCCATGTTTCTATAACTGCAATTAGATCTCACCCACTTACTGTTCTCTGTCTCATTTATTCACCTTTCCTCTTGCAGAAGAAGCACACAATTGGATAAAGTGCCTTTAAATTCAGTCTTTTCATATTTTTCTGTATCCTTGGAATGTAGGAGAACGAGGGGCAACCTTATAGAAAAGTTTAAAATCATAAGGGGCATAGATAAGGTGGACGGTAACAGTCTTTTCCCCAGGGTAGGGGAGTCCAGAACTAGGGGGCACAGGTTTAGGGTGAGAGGGGGAAGATTTAAAAGGGACCTGAGGGGCAGCTTTTTCATGCAGAGGGTGGTGAGTGTATGGATCGAGCTGCCAGAGGAAGTGGGTGAGGCAGGTACGACAGGATCATTTAAGAAGCTCTTGGACAGGTACAGGAGGGGCGGGGCTTGGAGGGATATGGGCTGAACGCAGGAAATTGGAACTAGCTGGGTGGACAATGTGTTCGGCACGAACTCGTTGGGCCAAAGGGCCTTTATCAGTGCTGTATTGCTCTATGACTCTGGTCTTATTTGCTGCTTGTCTTTGTTTTCATCGCCTTTTTATCTTGCCTACGAAATTTCTAACCATCACTTCCACCTTTGCTTCTCTTCCTCTTGACCTTCCTGTCATACTCTACCTCCTGCCGAAATTACCAATAAATCACCCTCCCTGATTTGTACAGGTCCTATCTGTCCCAAAAACAGGCCCAAAGTCATAGAACTCTCAATTCCACCATCTCTCTGGCCTGCATTCGTTCACACAGTCCCCGTTTCAGTACTTGGCACCTAGACCTGTGAGTGATCCTATTGAGGTCCTGCTTATTAACCTGACTCCCTGAAGTTTCTTGGCAGTTCTTCCACCTACGTCATTGACACCAACTGGACCACAACGCGGGATGCTCTGCTGCCTTTCATCATACCATCCTGGGGTTGCATCTATGGCAACAGAAGTGTCTGTCTCTGCCTTTAACTATTGAATCCCCCATCACACCTGCTCTCTCACAATTGTGCTCTCCTCCCGTGCAACTGTACTCGCTGAGGAACCATCCCCACCCCTGCCCCACCAACAGTATCCAAAAAGGAAAGACTTTGGTAACTCCTGGATTACCTTCCTGCTCCTCTTGGTCTGCCTGGTGTCACACCCTGACCGCTCACTTGATCTGCAGTGACCACTTCTCTAAACATCCTATTCACATAACCCTCAGCCACAGTGGCTCCAATCTCCTGCTCAGGCTCCAAAACCCAGAGTTCAAGTGAACGAGGCTGGAGAGATGTCCTGGAGACAAGTACTGGAGACAAGTCCTGGAGACGTGTCCTGCACCTGCAAGGTGTCTGTAACTTCACAATGGCACAGGTTTCACATTTGGCTGAGCTGCCATAACTCAGGTTTAAAAAAATACTCACCATCAACTCATGAATCAGACACCTGACTTTTACCAATGTCTGTTTGAACTGTGGTATCTTACATTCAAACTGGTGCCAGTGTTGATTAGCTCCAACTGAGCCTGTGCACTGTTGCTCCCTACTTCAGTGTCCCCGTATTGACCAAGCTCACAGTCCAAAGACCTACACTCAGACCACACAGCATAACGAAGTGAAGAAGGCTCCGTTCATTGCTGTGCAACCAACAGTTCCATTGAAACCTATCTTTCTTGGAAAATCATTAACATGGACACGCTTTTAAGGTTAGACGGGGGAAGTTTAAAGACGATGTGAGGGGCAAGTATTTTTACACAGAGAGTGGGAGGTGCCTGGAATGGGTCACTGGGGGCAGTAGTGGAAGCGGGCAGTTTGGTGGAGTTTAGGAGGCTTTTAGATAGACACATGAATGTGAGGGGAATGGAGGGATGTGGATGATACACAGGAGGAGGAAATTTAGTATAAGTTGGCATCAAGATCGGCACAACACCATGGGCCAAATGTCCTGTCCAGTGCTGTACTGTTCTATGTTCTGTGTTGTCCTATGAAGCTATTGTATCTCAAAAACAAAGAGGAATTGTACCACAAATGTGAAAAGAGAGGCATGTAGGAGCAACAAGTCAGATCTTCCATTTTCACAGAGCCTTTTTACATCCATGTAGTACAGCACAGTTATAAAATAGGAAGTACAGCAAAATCGCATTGCAGCTCTATCATAATGACACAAAAGTCCCTTTTAGTAACATTGACTGAGGTGGACATAGAACATAGAACAGTACAGCGTATTACAGGCCCTTCAGCCCACGATGTTGTGCCAAACAATATGAACACCTCCTCCATGGTCAATCTATCCCTTCCCTCCTGCACAGTCCATAACCCTCCATTTTTCTTATTTCCATGTGCCTACCTAAGAGCCTTTTAAATGTCCCTAATGTATCAGCCTCTATCACCACCTCCGGCAGTGCGTTCCATACACCCACCACTCTGTGTAAAAAACCTACCTCTGACATCTCCCCTGAACACTCCTCTTCTGAACTTAAATGGATGTCCTCTGGTGTTGGCTATTGCTGCCCTGGGAAAAGGTGCTGGCTGTACACTCTATCTATGCCCCTCATGATCTTATACACCTCTATCAAGTCACCTCTCATCTTGTATCACTCCGAAGAGAAAAGCCCTAGCTCATTCAACCTTTCCTCATAAGAAATGTTCTCTAATCTAGGCAGCATCCTGGTAAATGTCCTCTGCACTCCCTCTAAAGCTTCCACATCCTTCCTATAATGAGGGGACCAGAATTGAACACGATACTCATAAGTGTGGTCTAACCAGGGTTTTAGAGAGCTGCAACATTACCTCGCGGCATTTGAACTCAATCCCCCGACTAATGAAGGCCAACACACCATATGCCTTCTTAGCCACCCTATCAACTTGCATGGTAGCCTTGAGGGATCTATGGACTTGGAACTCAAGATCCCTCTGTTCCACACTGTTCAGAATTCAGCCATTAACCTTGTACTCCGCCTTCAAGTTTATTCTCTCAAAGTGTATCACTTTACACTTTTCCATCTGCCACTTCTCTGCCCCTCTGCATCCTGTCTATATCCTGTTGTAACCTATGACAATCTTCTACACTATCCACAACACCACCAACCTTTTTGTTATTCACCAACTTACCAACCCACCCTTCCACTTCCTCATCCAAATTATTTATAAAAATCACAAAGAGCAGGGGTCCCAGAACAGATCCCTGTGGAACACCACCGGTCACCAAGCTCCAGGCAGAATACTCTCCACCTACTACCACCCTCTGCCTTCTGTGGACAAGCCAATTCCAAATCCACGCAGCCAAGTTTCCATGGATCCCATGCCTCATCACTTTCTGGATGAGCCTACCATGGGAAACCTTGTCAAACACCTTACTAAAGTCCACCTACACTACATACACTGCTGTACCTTCATCACCTCCTCAAAAAACACAATTAGGCTCGTGAGGCATGACCTGCCCCTCACAAAGCCATGTTAACCATCCTGAATAAGACCATGCCTATCCAAATGCTTGTAAATCCTGTCCCTAAGAATCCTCTCCAATAGCTTGCCCGCCACTGATGTAAGACTCACTGGTCTATAATTCCCAGGATTATCCCTATTACCTTTCTTGAACAAGGGAACAACATTTGCCATCCTCCGATCCTCTGGTACCACTCCTGTGGCCAGGGAGGATGCAAATATCATCATCAACTCCCCAGCAATCTCTTCCGACGCCTCCCATAGTAACCTGGGGTATATCTCCTCCGGTCCTGCTGACTTATCTATCTACCAATATACAGGTACGTATTGGCCCCAGGCACTAGAACAAACCTGTCTACTCTCCAAGTGTGGCATGACCATGTTGAGAGTAAGGGTGATCCAGCTGACTGGAGCTGATAAGTGGAACTAGACTGAAAACTCATGGAGAAAAACATTGACAAGAAGGGCCCAATGGATGTCTCTATAATTTATAATCACAAAATGACAGATTCATGAATTGTCTCATTTGTGCTTCCTTCACTCTATTAGCTGCTCGTTGCTAGTTGTGATTTACTGAAATGACAAAAGATAAAAGTAACAGAATTTTGAACGACTGGTAACTGGGATTTATTAAAGAATGATAGAACCCATTTACTGTGGCAATTACAAAGACTATTTATCCAGAGCATTTCATCAAGTTCCTAATGGCAAAGTGCCAATGACCATTATTGAAACTTATTTCTGTATTTAATCCTGTGTTTAACCTAAGGGTGTCACTGGGGAGTTGGTGTTGGAAATGAGAGCCAGATTAGAATGTACAGGAGTCAGTAGAGCCAGGGGCAGAAGAGTGGATGGGAAGTGGAGTCTATCCAGGCAGAGGCCAACACACAAGGGCCCCGTGGATATCCTCCAAGGCAGTGGTGACAGGATGAAAGATTACAAAAATAACTTAAACAATCTGAGGAGGTAGAAGGCGAGTGAGAGAGATTTATTTTTATTTATTTGCCCATTGGACATGGACATCTCTGGTAAGGTAGATATTCTGGTCCATTGCCAATGACCCCCTGAGCCATTTCAGAGGGAAATTAAAAGTCAGCACTTTGGAACTGGAATTACCTATGGGCTAGACTTCTTGGACATTAATGAACCAAAGGTTTCATCATCACTGTTACTGATTGTGACCTAGTTTTATTCCAGATTTCCCTTTCTATAGCACCTTTCACAAACCTAGGAGGTCACAAAGCCTTGATGGCCAGTCAGATACCTTCTGAGATACAGTGTAGGGAAAGAAGCAGCCACACACATTGCAAGCTCCCACTGACAACAGCATGGAATAATCAGGGCTGCCAGAGGCAACTCAGCAAACTGGTGTGAGATGAACTCACGGAGGAGACAGCTGAGACACCAAGCAGCCTCTGTCCAGAAGTGTGCCTGGTAAAGGATGTCCTGTTGGTGTTATGAGTGAAGGTCCAAATTCCTGACGGGTGTTCCCAAGAATTGCCATTCACATCCACACTCTGGCTGAGGGATTCGGTTCTGCAGGTCCCGTACAGCGGCATTGAAACAGCACCCCTCCTGCCTCTCTCTGGAACATTGACACACGTGTGCACTGCACGATCCCAGGGACTGAGGGGCTTTATTTCAGAAAGTACCATGCAGTGGCTCTGCTGTGTGCCTTCAGTCCCACCGAGGGAACAAATTCCAGGCACTACCTGCTCAGTTAATTTGAGAGCCTTGTTATTCCGCTGTAGGCTGTTACTGCTGTCGTCCTGATAAACTCACCAGTTACTTAATGTATTATTCATAGTAGAGCAGGGATGATGTCTACAGCATGCAGGAACTGAAGAAGGCTCAGCTCATTGTCAAGGGAGCCAACAATTCCACGGAAGCTCAACTTCCGAGGAAAATATTTCACTCCAGCTTTAGAGGGAAGTTGCTTCATTCAATTTACGTTATTCCCAAGTGTCCTTATTTCAGTTTTATGAACACACCTATAAATCTTATCAGAACTGGAACAGACTTTCTTCCATTGTGTTTCAAAATACGACCAATTCTTCACTTTCCCAAAAGCTAAATATAGTTCTGTTCTTTCACCAGCGACGATGGCTCTTCTCAGAACCACAACCAGGGCTCCACTAATTGAGCGGACTCTTGTTGCTCATTCCCAACCTTTTCAAGTTTGTTGCCTTAAGGTTTTAGTTTCTTAATAACAGTTTAAAAAAACACAGGTTGGGTCCATAGACTTGCAGATCGAGGTTGCGGGTTCCAGGCCCACCAGAGAGATTCATTTGTCGACTGACACTCAGAGTCCTGCAGTGTGGTTACAGGCCCTTCGGGCCACAGATTCCATACTAACCATCAAGCACCCATTTACACTGATCCCATTTCATTCACCACACATTCCCAGCACTGCTCCCCCCAGGTTCTATTCCTCATCTACACACCAGGGACAATTTGCAGCAGCCAATTAACCCACCGACCCAATGTCCATTGTTGTACCAAAGGACACTACCTGAGGAGTATTTTTCAGGTTGGATGTTAAAGTGAGGCTCTATTTAGATGTCAATATCCCATGACACTGTCATGAAGAAAAGAAGAGTAGCTGTATCCTGGGGCCAATGATTATTTCTCATAACAGATTATTTGATTGTTGTTTTATTGTATGTGGGACCCTTTGCTGTGTGCAAATCAATGCCTACATTTCCTGCATCATAACAGAGATCACACTTCACCCTGTAAAAGGGCTTGGGACATCCTGAAAGGTAAATGAAAAGCATAACGTAAATATAAGACCTTTTCTACTCATTCAGAAGGTTATGGGTTCAAGACCCATTCCAAAGACTTGAGCACAGGTTCCAAGCTGACCTTCTCATGCAGTACTGAGGGGCGAGGTGCTATTGGAAGGCAGTACTGATTGAGCTCAACACTGTCAGAGCTGAATGAGTGCTGTACCATTTGCCCTCTGGGATATTGAAATAGAGATGACTGCTTCCCTGCAGAGGGTTGTGGACATAGCTCAGCACATCATGGAAACCAGCCTCCCCTCCATGGACTCTGTCTATACTTCTCGCTGCCTCAGCAAAACAAAGACACCACCCACCCCGGACATTCTCTCTTCTCCCCTCTCCCATTGGGCAGAAGATACAAAAGCCTGAAAGCACGTACCATCAGGCTCAGGGATAGCTTCTATCCCTCTGTTATAAGATTATTGAACGGTTCCCTTGTATGATAAGATGTACTCTTGACCTCTCAATCTACCTTATTGTGACTTGCACCTTATTGTCTGCCTGCACTGCACCTTCTCTGTAACTGTAACACATTATTCTGATTTCTGTTATTGTTTTACCTTGTACTACCTCAATGCACTGTTATAATGAAATATCTGTATGAACGGTAAGCAAGACAAGTTTTTCACTGTACATTGATACAAGTGACAATAATATACCAACTTCCCCGAGTTTTCCCAAACCAGAAGCCCTGGATGAACCAGAAGATTCACAGTCTGTTGAGGGCTAGATCTGTGGCATTCAAGACAAGTGATCCAGAACCCTGTAAGAAGTCCAGATACGGCCTACAGAAGGTCATCATGAGAGAGAAAAGGCAATTCCGTGAGACACAATCAGATGCATGACAGCTATGGCAGGGTTTGCATGCCATTACTTCCGAAAAGGCGGGAAAACATGCATCAGTCTTCATTGAGGGGCCAGCAGTGGAAAGCGTGAGCAGCTTCAAGTTCCTGGGCGTCAACATCTCAGAGGATCTATCTTGGGCCCAACACATTGATGCAATTACAAAGAAAGCCCACAGTGGCTGTACTTCATTAGGAGTTTGAGGAGATTTGGTATGTCAAAAAAGACCCTTGCAAATTTCTACAGATGTACAGTGGAGAACATTCTGATTGGATGCATCACCACCTGGTATGAAGGCTCCAATGCGCAGGATCGCAAATGGCTGCAGAGGGTTACAGACTCAGCCAGTTCCATCACGGGCACAACCCTCCCCGCCGTGAAGGACAACTTCAAGAGGCAGTGCCTCACCACCCAGGACATGCCCTCTTCTCATTACTACCAGTGGGGAAGAAGTACAGGAGCCTGATGACCCACACTTAGTGTTTCAGGAACAGCTTCTTCTCCTCCACTGTCAGATTTCTGAATGGTCATGAACCCATGAACACTACCCCTTTTGCACTATTTATTTATTTTTGTAACTTACAGTAATTTTTATGTCTTGCGCTGTACTGTTGCCACAAAACAACAAATTTCACGACATACGTCAGTGATAATAAACCTGATTCTGATTCTGCTCCCATGCTGATGACTGTGTTTAATGTCATTTCTACTTGATCGCTGGATCCATTGATGGAAACCATTTTGAGAGGGAGGGTGAGTCTGACCTTAGGGCATGGGAAGAACCAAATTAAAACATAGAACATAGAACAGTACAGCACAGAACAGGCCCTTCAGCCTACAATGTTGTGCCGACATACCTAATCCCTCCTACCTACAGAATGCCCGTATCCCTCCCATTTTCCTCTAATTCATGTGCTCATCCAAGCCTCTCTTAAAAGCACCTAACGAATTTGCCTCCACCACCTGATCAGGGAACACATTCCAGGCATCCACCACTCTCTCAGTAAAAAATGTACCCCTCACGTCTGTTCTGAACCTACCCCCTCTCACCTTAAATGCATGCCCTCTGGTATTGCATCATTTAATAATGGGAAAAAGATTGCTTGTCCACCTTATCTATGCCCCTCATAATTTTATACACTTCCAACAGATCACCCCTCAGCCTCTGCCGCTCCAGGGAAAAGAGCCCAAGTTTGTCCAGCATCTCCTGATAGCACATGCCCTCTAATCCAGGCAGCATCCTAGTAAACCTCCTCTGCACCCTCTCTAAAGCCTCGACATCCTTTCAAAAGTGAGGTGACCAGAATTGCACGCAATACTCTAAATGCAGCCTAAGCAAAGTTTTATAGAAATGAATCATAACTTCTTGACCCCTATAGTCAATACCTCGATTAATGAAAGCAAGCATTCCATAAGCCTCCTTAACCCCCCTGTCTACCTGTGCAGCAATTTTCAGTGAGCCATGGACTTGTACCCCAAGGTCTCTCCGCTCTTCAACACTGTTAAGGGTCTTGCCCTTTAGGGCGTACTGCCTCTTGACATTAGTCCTACCAAAGTACAACACCTTACATTTATCCGGGTAAAACTCCATCTGCCATTTCTCTGCCCACATCTGCAACTGATCTATATCACTCTGTATCCATCGCCAGTCTTCTACACTATTCACAGTTCCACCAATCTTGGTATCGCCAAACTTACTAATCCACCCATCAACATACTCATCCAGGTCATTTACGTACGTCACAAACAGCAGAGGTCCAGTACAGATCCCTGAGGAACACCACTACTCACAGGCCTCCAGCCTGAATAAGTCCCTTCAACCACCACCCTCTGTCTTCTGTGGGCAAGCCAGGTCTGGATCCACACAGCCAATTCTCCACTGACCCCATGTATCTGAACTTTCTTGATCAACCTATTATGTGGGACCTTGTCAAATGCCTTCCTGAAGTCCACATAGATGACATCCACAGCTCTATCTTCATCAATCTCTCTCATCACCTTGTCAAAATACTCAACCAGGTTAGTAAGACTCGACTTGCCCTGCACAAAGCCATGCTGGCTTTCCCTAATCAAGTCATTGGATTCCAGATGCTCATATACCATATCTCTAAGAATTTTCTCCAGCAATTTCCTTGCAACTGACGTGAGACTCACTGGTCTATAGTTCCCTGGATTTTCCCTTGTTCCTTTCTTAAACAGAGGAACAACATTAGCCACTTGCCAGTCCTTCAGGACCTCACCCATGGTTAAAGAAGGCACAAAGATACTGGTCAAGGCCCCAGCAATTTCCTCTCTCGCCTCCCTCAGTAACCTGGGGTATATCCCATCGGGCCCCGGGGACTAATGCGCCTTAATACAGTTTAGGAAATCTAACACTACCTCCTCCTTGACCTCTAAATGCCATAACATGTTTACGTTCTCCGTTCCAATTTCTGCATCCTGCATGTCCCTTTCCTGGGTAAATACTGAAGAGAAATGCTCATTCAGAACCTCACCCACATCCTCTGCATCCAAACATAGATTCTCTTCTTTATCCTTGAGTGGACTTACCCTCTCCCTCGTTATCTTCTTTTTCCTTACGTAGGTATAGAATGCCTTTGGATTCTCCTTAATCCTACTTGCTAAGAACTTTTCATGGCCCCTCCTGGCTTTCCTAATTCCTTTCTTGAGTTCATTTCTAGTTTCTTTATAGTCCTCACCTACTCTATCTGCTCCTAACTTCTGAAGCTCTACATACTTGTCCTTTTTTTTTCATGACTAGGTTCATCACTTCTCTGGACATTGAAGGCTCCCTTTTTTCCCATTCATGTCCTTCCTTCTAATCTGGACATACCTCTCTTGTGCTCTGTGTATTTGATCCTTAAACACTTTCCACATGCTTTACGTGGCCAGCAAAAAGGTTTTCCCAGTTTACTAGAACCATAGAACCAAAGAACACTGCAGCACAGAAAACAGGCCATTCGGCCCTTCTAGTCTGTGCTGAATCTTTATTCCACTAGTCTCATTGACCTGCACCCAGTCCATAACCCTCCAGACCTCTCCCATCCATGTATCTATCCAATTTATTCTTAAAACTTAAGAGTGAGCCTGCATTTGCCACGTCAGATAGCAGCTCATTCCACACTCTCACCACTCCCTGAGAGAAGAAGTTCTATCTAGTTCCTGTCTTATGCCTTCATAATTAGCCCTGCTCCAATTTAAAACCCTCCCGCTGCCCCATACCTATCCTTATCTATAGCTATCCTGAAAGTTGATGAGCTGTGGTCACTGTTCCCCAATTTCTCACCCACTGATAGGTGAGTCACCTGGCCATGCTCATTACCCAACACCAGGTCCAGAATAGCCTCTCCCCTTATTGGACTGTCAACATATTGATTTAAGAACCCCTCCCCCTGGATACACCTAACAAATTCTCACCCATTTAACCCCCTTGCACTAAAAAGGTTCCAATTTATATCAGGGAAGTTGAAGTCTCCCATGACCACAACCCTGTAATTTTTAACTCATTTTCCTGATCTATTTGCATATCCGTTCCTCAATATCCCAGTGACCATCGGGAGGTCTATAGTACACCCCTAAGAGAGTGATTGCACCCTTCTTATTCCTGAGTTCTACTCATATAAACGCTGTGTCTGAGCCCTTCATTATGTCTCCCCGGAGTGCAGCTGATATATTATCTCTAATTAGAATTGCAACTCCTCCCCCTCTTTTACCCCCCTCTCTATTCTACCTAAAACGTTGAAACCCTGGTACATCAATCGCCCATTCCTGTCCCTCCCTCAGCCAAGTCTCTGTAATGGCCACAACATCATAGTTCCATGTACTGATCCATGCTCTAAGTTCATCACTCTTGCCCATAATACCCCTAGCATATAAGTACAAACACTTCAAACCATTCGTCCCATCACATCTGTTATTAGGAATCTGCCTAATACTACATTCCCTGACATCAGCCCTCCTGCCCGTTCATTCACTTACTGACCTGTTGTTCTGGTTCCCATCCCCCTGTGAAGCAAGTTTAAACCTTCCCTAGTAGCATTAAGAAACCTCCCTGCCAGGATATTGGTTCCTCTCCAGTTCAGGAACAACCTGTCCCTCTTGAACAGGTCATCCCTTCCGCAGAAAAGGTTCGAATGATCCAAGAACTTGAAACCCTGACCCCTGAACCATCTCCCCAGCCACTCATTTTTCTGTGCTGTAATCCTGTTATTTGCTTCACTAGCTTGTGTCACCGGAAGTAATCCGGAGATTAGTACCTTGAAGGTCCTGCTCTTCAGCCTCCTTCCTAATTATCCCGAGAAGGGAGATGGGGCCTGGGTCTCACATTTCATCTAAGAGACAGCACTTCTATTAGTGCAGCACCCTCTCTATAATGCATTACATGGGAGTGGCTGCTGAGATTTAATTGAACTTGAACCGACATCCATCTGATCTGAGGATGGGGAGGAGCCACACTCTGAACCAAAGCCTGAGGTATCAATTGGTAGTGAGGGGTTGAAATGCATTTGGCTGTGAAGATCATGTGGAATCTCCATCTGACCACAGAGACCCAAGGGGAAGTGGGAGTATCAGTGGGAGCATGGCAGTGATTTGTTCTTTGCCAATTCTACCTTGTAGGAGGTCCCAGAAATCCCAGGAGAGAGTTCACTTCACTGGGACTCCACTGACTTGAAGCATTGACAGACTGGAGCAGTGTGCAGGCTGTGCAACTTTAAAGTTGACTTGAACGTATTTATTTCTAATGGTGTTACTTCACTGCAGTGGTTCTTTCAAAGATATTAAAGTCCACATTAAAATAAGGCAGGGTAAGCGTTTATTATTGTCACGTTACAAGGAGAGTTACAGGGGCCTGAATTACAAGGAGAGGTTGCGTAGACTAGTACTTTATTCCCTGGACTGTAGGAGATTGAGGGGTGACCTGATAGAGGTGTATAAGATCATGAGGGGCATAGACAGGGTGAAAGCACATAGGGAGGGGGAACTAAAAACAAGATCAGAGACGAGAGACTTAAAAGGGACATCAAGAGCAGCTTCTTCACACAAAGGGTGGTGCGTACTTGGAATGAGTTACTAGAAACAATGGTTGAGGCGGGCACATTAGCAAGGTTTAAAAGCCAACTAGATAAATACGTATCTGAGAGGTTTAGAGGGCTATGGGCCAAATGCGGTAGGTGGGACTAGCTCACTGGGCAACACAATAGGAATGATCGAGTTGGGCCAAAGGGCTTGCTTCCATGCTGTAAGACTCTCTGATTCTATGTACCGGGATACAATGGAAAAACTTAGTTTTGCAAACTATTCTTGCAGATCATTTGAAAACATAAATACATTGACGTAGTACAAAGGGAAAACAATAACAGAATGCAGAATATAGTGTTAAACTCACAGAAAAAGTGCAGTGCAGGTAGACAACAGAGTGCAAGGTCCGTGGTGAGGTAGATTGTGAGGTTACATGTTCATCTTTATCATACATAAGGACCGTTCAAGAGTCTTATAACAGAGGGATAGAAGCTGTCCTTGAACCTGGTGGTATGTGCTTTCAGGCTTTTGTATCTTCTGCCTGATGGAAGAGGGGAGAAGAGAGAATGTCTGGGGTGGCATGAGAGGGATGGAATTGCAATCTGTGGGAGGGACCACTGTGGTGTGGAGTGCACCATCTATGGATGGCTCTGGGTGCAGCTCTCAGTGTACCCTGTCTGCAAGGACTACAGGAATATTCAGAGAGGCAAGTCACTGAGAGGTGGTGAACAAGGAAATAGCTGGCAAGTTAAAGGCAGTTCAAAGGACAATACAGGGTTACTGTCATTGGATATTTCAAGTGAAAGGATATTTGATCATTTTACACCTTCCTGCTCTCTGGACCCTCTATGATTAATTCCCTCCACCTCTCACCACTCACTCTCCCTCTCTCCAAATCTCTCCTCTGACCCCACCGCTCAGTTCCTGGTGCCTATTTCTCCACAGCTTTGGTACATTTCTTTATATTAAAGACAAGTTACTGGGAAGAATAATTTCAAAATAATGGAACTATAAAATACATTTTCAATTTGCAGCCTATTTGGAGAGATTTTAATTCCCACACACAATTTCACAGGCGTTAGACACTCCCTGTGGACTCTGCCAGAACCAATCGACATTGTTCACCCCGAAAGGTATCAGGAAGCCCAGCAATAATTAACAGCTTAATCTTCAGTCACTGAATGTGTCAACACTTTGACTTTCCTCCCTCCAGAGAATAGTGTACTCTGCATGTGTCCATGTCAAAATATCAACATGTCTATCTGGAAGGGCTGCATCAGGAGATTAGTCTAACGTAGAGGCCTGGTTATGCCCCACACACTGAATAGAGGACCGGTGTTTCCTGAAAACTATCCAAGGGTCCACAGAAGTGACCTCCCCATGTTGAAACCACTCGACTCTTGAACTAATCCAGTCAAAGGTCAGAACATTGTGTTCAATGTGGGCTTGAGTAAATTGCTGGCATTATTGAATCAAGGGTGTTAGGCACAGGCTTGTTTCCCGTGGCTCCTGTTCCAACCCTGTGCCTTCCTTTCACCTCGTGTGATTTCTTCCTGTTGCCTTGGCCTTGTTCCCGCTAAACTACCCACTGCTCAATGTGCTGATCAAGTCCCCATGTAGGTCCTGAGGCAGACCCTCTTCTCACACAATTGTCCCCCTTCTGTTCTTAACTATTGGCAACAATCTCCACTCAGAACCCCAACCCTATCCCCCTTCCAAAACACATTCACAGTCCAACCTTCCTGACAGTAACTGTAGTTCCCAAATGTATGTTCCTCATGCTTTTAGCTCCATTTTTGAATCTCTTCAGTATTCCTGCTCCAACACTGGTTCTAATCAATATCGCTGTGTGTGACAGAAGACATCATCTCTCTCTCTGTCGACCTATAATGTGCTAAACTACATCAACCACACTCCATGAATGCCTCCCCATGTTGTTCATCCATGGTTCCAGTCTTACTGATGTAGCTCTGTCAACAAGTGCAATGGCTTCTCTTCCTGCCTCTATCTCATCACCTGTCCTCTAAAGACCCATCCTTGGCCTCTCTTCCTCTTCATCCTTGTGTTGTTACCAGAAAATTATCCAACCATGTGGAGTCAGCTTCCAGAGATCTGATTCTATCCAGCTGACCCCTCCACTACCTCACCAGCAATATCCCAAACTATAGTCGGGTGAGGTCAATTATTAGAATCAGGTTCATTATCACTGACTTATATGTCATGAAATCTGTTGTTTTGTGGCAACAGTACAGTGCAAGACATAAATTACTATAAATTACAAAATAAATACAGTGCAAGACATAAAAATTACTATTACTATAAGTTACAAAAATAGGGGACATCTTCAGGAGGCGGTGTCTCAAGAATAGTGCAACTAAAGGAAGAATGTTCATGGGTCATGGACCATTCAGAAATCTGATGGCAAAGGTCCTGAATCGTTGAGTGTGGGTCTTCAAGCTCCTGTACCTCCTCCCCGATGGTAGTAACATGAAGAAGGCATGTCCCGGATGGTAAGTGTCCTTAGTGATGGATGCCGCCTTCTTGAGACACCGCCTCCTGAAGATGTCCTCTATTTTTGTAACTTATAGTAATAGTAATTGCTATGTCTTGCACCGTACTGCTGCCTCAAAACAACAAATTTCACAACATGCGTCACTGATAATAAACCTGATTCTGATAGAGGGAAGGGTTGTGCCCGTGATGGACTACAGTTATGAGACCCAGTGTCTTAGCTACAATTAGATATCGGAGTATGACAATATTTTGCATCTGGACTTAATTTTCCTGTATTTTATAATTATAATTTCAATTCTTCCAGGAACTCTACTCTTCCTCTAGAATTTCCTCCAGCCCTAACAACCCTCTCAGCTCATCCAGTTTTGGGCTCCTGATCACCTGTAATGTTAGTCACTCCTTCTTTGGTGGCTGTGCCTCCGATGACCAAGGCTGTAAGCTGTGAAGTTCTCTCTATAAACCTCTCTACCTCTCTTTTCTCCTTATAACCAAAACCCTTCAGCAAGTTTTGGTTACTTGACCTTGTAGTTCCAGACGTGGCCTAGCATCAGACTTTGCTCAATGACACTGCTGGGAGGCATCTTAGGATATTTTACGATATGGTATTAAATCCACATTGCTGAGCAATCAGGGAGCTGTCTGATGACTTTCATGTGGATCTGTGAGGCTTTGAGAAGAAAGAACTCAAAACACCAGAGGAACATAGAACATAGAGCATTACAGCACAGTACAGACCCTTCAGCCCACAGGAGAAGATTTAAGATGAGGAAAATTTGGCAAAGCCTTACCCTTATTTGAGTAAAGAGTTCCAGATTAAAGTTTACAACTTCAGTCAGAGTATGTGAGCAAAAACTTGAACAAGTCATCAGTGGTGAGAAACTCGGTGAAGGAATTGAGCCTTGATTTCTTTCATGTTGAAATTTGAGCATTTTTCCCCCTTCCCAATGGGACAATCTGGTGCAGTAGGTGCATTTGTTATGTTCAATTTCCTTTCCTTTTAAGCTTTTAGAAGTGTTACGATTTGTAGTTATTTTGCTCAGAGCATTCTATCGTGTGCCTCTGGGCATGCTAGCAACATAGGGGGATTGTGAGATGGAGCGTTACTGCATGTTAGAAGCTGGTATGTTGCCAAGCTAATGAGGGTTAATTTAACCTACCCGACTGGAAGAAAAATGAGTGACTTGTTTTTAGTGGCCACATAACACCTCAGTAACTTTACTTCCTTTTGAAGGCAAATGAGATTAAAATCAGGGGAATTTTAAAATATGCAAACAATGAGACTGGATGAAGTAATATTTATTCACTTTTTGAGATGTTGACATTGCTGGCAAGGTCTGCATTTATTGCCCTTCCCCATTTGCCCTTGGGAAGCTGGTGTTGGTGAAGGTTCTCCAACAATACTGTTCCATTGGAAGTTCCAGAACTGGGATGAAGGAACAGGATTTTATTTCCAAACCAGGATAGTGTGATACTTGGAGGAGAGCCTGCAGGTGATGTTTTTCCTATGTAGCTGCTGACCTTGTCCTTGGCAGTGGAGGTGACAAGTTTGGGACAAGCTGTCAGAGGAGCCTAGGCAAACAACCGTAGCTGGTGCACAGGACAGTACTAGCCGCGGTGGAGGAAGGAGTGGGTGGTTGATGAGGTGCCAGTCAAGTGATTTGCTCTTCCCTGGATGGTGATGAGCTTCCTGAAGTTTGTTGGTCATCCACACAAGTTGTGAATATTCAATCATGCACCTCATTCATGTTTTGTAGCTGGTGGAAAGGTCTTCACGTATCAGGAGGTGAGACACTTACCACAGGATGTCCGCCTCTTCACATGTTCTTGTGGTATTTATTCATTGAATTTTTGACCAATGCTAATGCCCAGGATATGGATGGTGGGAGCAGTGATGGCAATATCATTGAATGTGGAAGTTAGGTGGTTGAAGCAAAGTCTGACGCTAGCCACATCTGGAACTGTGAGGTCAAGTAACCAAAAGTCTGACGCTAGCCACATCTGGAACTGTGAGTTCAAGTAACCAAAAGCTTGCTGAAAAGTAGCAAGTGGCATTGAACATTGCACGATCATCAGCAAACATCCCCACTTGCGAGTTTATGATGGAGGGAAGGTCAGATGAAGCAGCTGAAGATGGTTGGGCCCAGGACACTGCCCTGAGGAACTCCTGCAGTGATGTCCTGGAGTGCGGTAACTGACCTCCAAATCCACAATTAGCTTTATTTATGAGTTATGGTTCCAACCAAGGGAATGTTCCCCTTTGATGCCCATTGACTTAAATTTTACTTGATGCAACACTCAAACAGTGCCTTGATTTTGTGTAGTCACCACTCAATTCACCTCTGAATTCAGCTCTTTGTTCCATATTTAGACCAAAGCTGTGATGAGGTCTGGAGTGGATCGGTGCTCACAGAACCTAACTGGGTATCGGGAAGCAGATTCTTGAGAGCAGGTGCTGTATTAAAGCAATGTCAATGATGCCTCCCTTCATTTTGCTGTGGATTGACAGTGGACCTTTCAACCAGATTGGACACATCTTTTTTTTTGTAAGCAAGATGTACCAAGACAATTTTCCACATTGTCAAGTAGACGCCAATGCTGTAACTGTCCTGAAACAGCTCGTTCACGAGCGCAATTCCAGTACCTCTGCTGTGATGTTTTCGCTCCCACGGGTGTTGTTATATTCAATACTCTCCTCTGCTATCTGATGTCATCTGGAGTGAATAAAATCAGATGAATCGTTTCTGTGAGGGGGAGGATCTCAGGAGAACCCAAAGTGGATCATCCACTTGGCACTGTGTCTGGACATGGTTGTGAATGCTTCTGGTTTGAATTTAGTTCTCACACACTGGACTCTGCTGTCATTCAGGATGGGGATGTTTCTGGAGCCTGCTTTTCCTGTTAGTTGGTTAATTGTCCACAATTTTTCATGACTATATGAGGGAGAACTGCAGAACTTTGATCTGATCCATTGCTCGTCGAATCCCTTCGCTCTGTTACCTGATGTTTTACCCAGCAATGATCTATTGTTAACACCTTCATCAGGACTCAGGGTCTCAACCCGAAACATCGACTGTCCATTTCCCTCAATAGATGCTGCCTGACTTGCTGAGTTCCTTCAGCTCCTTTGTGTGTTGCTCCAGTGGACATGGGAACAGGGGTAAATGTGATTTGGATAGTTTGGTGTGTGGAGAGCAAATGTTGATATGTACTAGTGATGCTGTTGGAACTATAGTGCAGCTCTATGTATTTTCCATGAGTTGTTAATTGAGGGATTTGCCTCTTTCATTTAACAACCCCTCACCTCTCCATCTTCTCTAGTCTTTCAACAAAACCCTTCCAGTTCAGCATGTCTGAAAGTGACAGGCCCAAGTCTGAGAACTGAGTGATGACCAGTATTTCCTGTGAACTGAAGAAGCCCAATCCCTGATCACCAATCTATTTATCCCTATCATCCCATCAACAAGACAGTTCACTTATAGCTTCATGTGACCAATCTGTGTGCATGTGACAAATGCAAAATGACCTCTGTGGCCAGTGTACTGGAAAATACTGTGAACAGAATCTCAAGTTTGCACATATTGGATATTTTAAAACTGATCATGCAGAAGTGCTGACTTAATAAAATCCATCTTGTGCACCACTATGCACCGGCTATTTTATTCCTTCTTATTTAATTGGTCCACAGCATTCCCCTGAGGGTGTGTCATTCTTGTAGTGGATGGGTCGGTTTTCATGGTCTGATAAGGATTCCCTTCCCACTTTTCCCACCACCTCCTCCCCCGGCACTTGCATCATTCCTGTATAGTTTAACGTGATGAAAGCTGAGATGCGGAGCCAGGTATAAACCAATCCTTCTCTTATCCTCGGGGTAGGTCTGATACTCAAGATGCCGCTGTCCAGAGTTCTGAGTGACTGTGCTTCACACCTACAGATACAACACAGAACATAGAACGTTACAGCAAAGTGCTGGACCTTCGGCCTACGATGTTGTGCTGACATTTTATCCTGCTCTAATATCTATCTAATCCTTCCCTCCCACAGAGCCCTCCATTTCTGTATAATTCATGTAGCTGTCTAAGAGTCTCTTAAATGTCCCTAATGTATTTGCCCCCACAACCTCTGCCAGCAGTGCGTTCTACACACCCACCACACTCTGTAAAAAAAAACTTACCCCTAATATCCCCTCTATACCTTCCTCTAATCACCTTAAAATTATACTCCTCATGTCAGCCATTTTCGCCCTGGGAAAAAGTCTCTGGCTGTCCATTCCATCTGTGCCTCTTATCATCTTGTACACCTCTATCAAGTCACCTCTCATCCTCCTTCTCTCCAAAGAGAAAAGCCCTAGCTCACTCAACCTATCCTCATCAGACATGCTCTCCAATCCAGGCAGTATCCTGGTAAATGTCCTCTGTACCCTCTCTAAAGCTTCCACATCCTTCCTATAATGAGGCGACCAGAACTGAACACAATATTGTTTAGAGATCAATAATGTTTATTTTTTCATTGGAAATTTGGAAACATTGAAGGATTAAAATAGGAAAAGGTTATCGAACATTCACTGTCATAAAGTCTTTTCTTGGTGGCAAATATTTAAAGGAAGATTTCAGAATTGTCAATCAATGTACATTTCATTGAGTAAGAGCAACCCACAAGGAAAAATCAATCCATCCAAGGCTAAGTAAGGAGGTGGAGGATTGTATTAGGTTGAAAAAAGTGCATTATAGTCCTGCCAAGCCCAATAGTAAGCCTAAGAATTGAGAGTTCTAAAAGCAGCAAACAATACCAAACATATTGATTGAAGAGAGAATATGAGAATTAAAAACTTCGAAACTGATTCTCTGAGATTCTACAATTCAGCAAGAATGAAGAGTACAGGGAGAGGTGAGTCCAGTGGCTGAGACAGGAGTTATCATGAGACAAGGACACAACTGGGATATGAAACTTTTTTTGCTTCTGTCCTCAAAGTGGAAGGCACCAAAACATGTGAAAGTTTTCTAATGAGAGGAAGAAAGAAGTTAATTTATATCTTAGCAGAAATCATAAATGCCAACAAATCTCATGTACCAAACAACCTTTATCTCAGGATTCGAAAAGACAACAGATGCTTCTGTGATAATCTTCCAAAATGCACTGGGTTCAGGACTGGTCCCAGCAGTTTGGAAAAAGGAAAATGTGACCTCTAATGAGTTCAGGGAAAAAAAGGGGAAATAAGGATTTATCGACATTAATCTGATTCAGTTGCTGGCAAAACTATAGAATTCAAAACTAAGACAATATAGCAGAAAATAGTGATTAAATTGGGATAAAAGCTGTGTCTTTTTAGGAAAATGGTGCTAAACAAAATTAGTGGAGGATTTTGAAGTTTTAGAGGTAGATCAAGGGGAAATCACTAGATTTTTAAACAGCAATTTACAATGTCCCACATAAATGATTGTTGTATAAAATCAAGGCTCACAGTGATGCAGGTAACACATGGGCATGGATGCAGGTTTGTTAGAGAACAGATGATAAAGAGGAGGAATAAATGGGTCTTTTTCAGATCCAGGGCACTAGTGATGTTCACAAGAAGAAGTACTGTGCCCTCAGCTGTTTCGGCTGAAAGGTGTAGGAAAACATAGCATCATGGTTAAATTACAAGACCCTGAGTAAATCAATTCAGGGCTCTGGATAAATGAAGCAGATTTATAATTCAAATTCCATTGTGGTATATGGGGATTTAAAATTCAGATTAATTAAATAAATAAAAGTTAGATTTTCATGAAAGTGATCATGAAACAGTTGCTAGAATGATGAAAGAAAATCTGTGACCCGTATGTGACTCCAGAGTCACAACATAGTTCACTCTTAACTGCCTGTATAAAATGGTCCAAGATAGAATCATCATGACAATTAGGCATGCAAATTAAAGGAACTTACTTGAGGCACATTCCCAGTGCCAGACTCTGATGGGATGTGACCTGCTCAGCTCAGCTATCAACCCTTGATTCCCCAAGAGTCTATTTCCCAGAGTTGGGGAATCAAGAACTAGAGGGTGTAGGTTTAAGTTGAGAGGGGAGAGATCTAATAGGAAACAGAGGGTGGTGGGTATGTGGAATGAGCGTCCAGAGGAAGTGGTTGAGGCAGGTACATTAACAACATTTAAAAGGTTCTTTGACAGGTACATGGATAGGAAAGGGTTAGAGGGATATGAGCCAAACATGGACAAATGGCACTAGCTTAGATGGGCATGGACCTGTTAGGCTGAAGGGCCTGTTTCCGTGCTATATGACCTCATGACTCTGTGACTCTACTGTGAAAGCCACCACTGTCTGACTCTCCTGAACCATGCAAGCTCCCAGAACTGCTATCTCTAGCATGTTGATATGCACAGCTAGAGTCCTCAGCGTGTTCATCATTAGATGTAGGGAGGTTACAGAAGGAAAACTTTGGGAACTTGGTGAAAGTTGCAGATCTCCCAATTTTCCTTTGTAATTGATTTTTCATTGAAATTGAATTATGTAGTACACAAAAATATGGGAACTCTGTAATCAGAGTTGTAGCCAATGGATTGATCTATTGGTCTTACCTCTGTAATCTCTTCCATCTTTACAACTTCCAAGATCTTTAATCCTGGCCAGTTTCCATCCCTTGATTTCCGTAGCTGTCCCACTGACAACTGTGCCTTCAGCTGTTTTGGCCACAAAATTCCCTCCCTAAATCTTTCCATGTCTCCTGCTCACACTCTCCTTTAAGATGCTCCCTTGAGTCATCTCATTTACTGAGACTTTGGTTGTCTGTCCTTCTGTGAACTTTGTTCAGTTTTGTTCAATAATGCTCCTGTGAAATGTTTAAAATGTTACACAAAGGAAAGTTACTGTTGTTGACGGACTGGGACTCATCAGATGGAAGACTCAAGAGATTCTGCATGCTGGAAATCTGGAGCAACACAAGCACAAAATGCTGAAGGAACTCAGCAGGTCCGGCAGCATCTACGGAGGGAAATGGACAGTTGAAGTTTCGGGGAATACCGTGGGTTTTCCAGTATTGCACTTTCCAGGTGAGTACAGCGACTGAGGGACTTCCTTGTTGCCTGTGTCTCTGTGACCAGAGGAATATGTTGTTTAAAATGCTTGCTGTACCAGCACAAGTTCTGTGCGATCTAACAGCAGTTTATCAATGACTACTCTCTATGAGTGTAGACATCATGGGAGGAGAACCATTACTTTCCTCAGGGCTATCAGGAGAGATTAGGAATTAGAGCATTGACATTTTAAATGGTGCAAATTGGAACAGTTAGACAGACAGCATAGTTTAATTTGAAATTAATCCCTCTGATCTCTCCCTAACTAAACAGACCTCCAAGGCACAGGGGCAGCAGTGTTGTGTTGACACAGTCTGCACTTATAAGGTGCAATGTGAACAAGTATCCAGTGTCAGTGCTGGCAGATCACAGGAGTTCTGAAATGATTCAGCATCATCCCCCCGAGGCAATCCTTGTGCTGCCTTCACTGAAAGGAGTAGCTTGGGCAGTTTTATACAAGGAACATGCTGCCTCCCTGTCTGTGTGTGCTTGTGTGTATACATGTGTGTGTATGCGTGTGTACATGTGTGTGTGTGTGTGCGCACGTGCGTGTACGTGTGTGTGTGTGTGTGTGGGTGTGTGGGTGTGGGTGTGCACTCATGCTGTGATTTATATCCCATAGAGCAGTAGAGTCATGTGGTGTGACTGCTTTTGAAAGATAACAGTTTCACAGTCCGTACTTCCATTTGCATCAAAACCTTAGTGATTCAAACAGCTGCTGTCTTGTAAATAAATTGTTACCTCTTTGGATTGAGAAAGATTGATACTGAGACAATTCCTTCCAGATCTTGTGACTATGCCCGAACTATCACATCATGTTGAAAAAAAGACTGAGAACACACTTGAGTTCTGTTCATCCAAGTTTGGCTTCTAGATTTGAACAAGAGCAGTTGAATCAAAAACATCCCTATAACACACTTCAAAACAAATATGGTTTCAAGCAAGATGAGCACGTTTGTGACCTTAACCCACCTAAGAAGCTGTGCTCGCACAGTGGGAAGTAGGAACCATAGTGATTTGTGGAACCAAGAGACATTTGGTTGAAATTGGTGACTAAATCTCACGTCATCACAGAGATTAAGTAATCTGTGCTGAGAGTGAATTGTCCAAAGGGAGAAGGTCAGGGAGGGATCATCTACAGAGTCAGTGTGGGTGGAAGTCAGAAACAGGAAGGGAGCAATCACTCTATTGGGAGTATTCTATAGGGCCCCCAGTAGCCACCGGGACACTGAGGAGCAGATAAGTAGGCAGATTTTGGAAAGGTGCAAAAATAACAGGGTTGTTGTCATGGGTGACTTCAACTTGCCTAACAGTGATTGGCACCTCCTTTGTGCAAAATGTTTAGGTGGGTAGAATTTGTTAGGTGTGTCCAGGAAGGATTCCTGACACAGGATTTGGACAGGCCGACTAGAGGAGACGTCATAGCGGATCTAGTACTAGCCAATGAACTGGTCAGGTGACAGAGTTCTTAGGGGGCCAGCATTTCGGAAATAGTGACCACAACTCCCTGACCTTTACCATAGCCATGGACAAGGATAGGAGCAGTCGATAGGGGAAAGTTTTTAACTGGGGGAGGGCTAATTACGACAGTATTAGGCAGGAACTTGGGAGCATTAATTGGGAACCGATGTTCTCTGGGAAATGCACAGCAGAAATGTGGAGGCTTTTTTGGGATCACTTGCATGGGGTTCTGAATAGGTTTGTCCCACTGAAAGGATGATAGGATGAAGGAACCATTGTTGACAAGAGAGGTGAAACATTTAGTCAAGAGCAAGAAGGAAACATATTTAAGGTTTAGGAAGCAAACCTTAGACAGGGCTCTTGAGAGTTGTAAGGTAGCCAGGAAGGAGCTAAAGAAGGGACTTAGGAGAGCTAGAAGGTCACATGAGAAGGCCTTGGTGAGTAGAATTAAGGAAAACTCCAAGGCATTCTACACGTACATGAAAAACAGGAGGATGTCTAGAGTGAGTGTAGGACTGCTCAGGGATAAAGGGAGAAACATGAGCTTGGAGGCGGAGGAGGTAGGGGAGGTCCTTAATGAACACTTTGCTTCAGTGTTCACCAGGGAGAGGGACTCAGAGAGTGGTGGGTGCGTGGAACACTCTGTCAGGGGTGCTGGTAGAGGCAGATACATTAGAAATATTTAAGAGACTCCTAGATAGGCACATGGATGATAGAAAAATGGAGGGGTATGTGGGAGGGAATAGTTAGATTGATCTTAGAGTAGGTTAAAATGTCGGCACAACATTGTGCGCCGAAGGGCCAGTACTGTGCTATAATGTTCTATGTTCTCTGTCTACATGTCCCGCTGCCTCGGGAAAGCAGCCAACATAATCAAGGACCCCTCCTACCCCAATCACTCTCTCTTCTCCCCTCTCCTATCAGGCAGAAGTAACAAAAGCCTGACAACACATAATATCAGGCTCAAGGACAGCTTCGATCTGCTGTTTAAAGACAACTGAATGGACATCTTGTATGATAAAGGTGAACTCTTGATCTATCAACCTACCTTATCATGGCCCTTGCACCTTATTGTCTACCTGCACTGCACTTTCTCTGTAACTATAATACGATATTCTGCATTCTGTTTTTTTTCCCTTTTGTACTACCTCAATTTACTTATGTATGGAATGATGTCTGGATGGCATGCAAACAAAAGGGGTGCATGTCCATTGCTCCATGGAAGTGGCAGTACAAGTGGATAGATTAGTAAAGAAGGAACAAGGCATGCTTGCCTTCATTGGTCAGGGCATTGAGTATAAAAGTTGGGACGGCATGTTGCAGCTGTATAAAACCTTGGTGAGGCCACATTTGGAGTACTGTGTGCAGTTCTGGTTGCCACACTGTAGGAAGGATGTGGAGGCTTTGGAGAGGGTACAGGATATTGAATGGATTAGAGTGCATTAGCTCTAAGGAGAGGTTGAACAAACTTGGGTTGTTTTCTTTAGAATATTGGAGCTGAGGGGAGACCTGACAGACATTTATAAAATTATGAGAGGCCAGTTAGGATCAGAGTCTTTTTCCCAGGGTGGAAATGTCAAAATGACAATTATTAGAGGGCGTAGCTTTAACGTGAGAGGAGGGAAGTTTAAAGGAGATTTGAGAGGCATTTTTCTTACACAGTGGGGTAGGTGTGTAGCAATATGCTGCCAGGGGAGGTGTTAAAGGTAGATACAATAGTGGTGTTTAAGAGGCATTGAGACAGGTAAATTTTAACAGGCAGGAATAGAGGGATGTGGACCCTGTGCAGGCAGATGGGATTAGTTTAAATTGGCATCATGGTCAGCACAGACATGGGCCCATGGCTGTATTTTTCAATATTTCTCTGTCCTACAGTATCTCAAATCCAAGGCATTTTAAGATAAGGTCATGAATTCATATCAGAAATATTTCTCC